>NC_081426.1:13053620-13138620 GCF_949786415.1 Peromyscus eremicus | reverse complement strand
GTGATCCTGGATTCTGGATGGTAGAACAAGTAGAGTTCTCCAGAGAACACTGCTGGACTGCACTCCACCTCTCCCAGATCCTGTAACCAACCCCTTTACTGGTGGTAAGTTACCCCAAAATAAACTTCCTTTTTAACTGCATAGAGTTGCCTTAATAAATCCCCCAATCTCTGGCGCCCAATGTAGGGCATGAACCCACAACCCTGAGATTAAGAGTCTCATGATCTACTGACCGAGCTAAGCCTAGAATTTGAATTAATGGCATTGTTCTGGAGGGCCTGGTAGACACAGGTGCTAATGTCATTATAATTACATCAAAATCATGGCATGCAAAATGGCCTCTTCAAGAGAGGTGGATGTCCCATTTCTAGGGATTGGAACCCTATATCAGATAAAACAGAGCTTGATATGGGTTGAGTGCATAGGGCCAGAAGGACAGATAGGAAGGCTGAAGCCATATGTCACAAAAGTACTAGTGAATCTTTGGGGCTGAGATCTGTTACAACAGTGGAATACCCAGATTAAAATTCCTACACTCTCAGAAAAATAATACAGACCAATGCATGTTTCTAGGAATAATGACATAACATGCTATAAAAACAGTCACCAACCATTCAGGCTGTACATACACAAAGCACAAGTGCTGTTCAACTCTCAGAAATACCAACAGCCTTACCTTTAAAATGGCTGGCTAATAAACCTGTCTGGGTTGGACAACGGCCTTTGACAAAAGAAAAGCTACAAGCTTTAGAACAGGTGGTTCAAGGGCAGGTAAATGCTCAACACATTGAAGAATCTACAAACCCTTGGAATTCTCCTGTATTTGTTATTTTAAAAAAGTCTGGTAATTGGAGAATGCTGACAGATGTGAGAGCTATTAATAAAGTAATTCAGCCTATGGGCTCCCTACAGACTGGGATGCCATTGCCCTCTCTGCTATCCAAAGAATAGCCTATATTAGTTAAAAGACTGTTTCTTTACCATACCCTTACAAAAAATGATAGAGAAAAATTTGCCTTCTTAGTACCTAATTATAACAATTCCCCATCAGTCAAGAGATATCAATGGAAGGTCCTCCCACAGGAAATGTTAAACAGCCCTACCCTGTGCCAATATTTTGTACAAAAACCATTGGAGATAATTCACATGAAGTTTCCACAATCCATAATTTATCATTATATGGACAATATCTTATTATCTGATCCAAAGTTAGGCACATTAGTAAGTATGTTTGAAGAAGTAAAAAAAAGTTTTGCCTTGCCGGGTGGTGGTGGCGCACACCTTTAATCCCAGCACTCGGGAGGCAGAGCCAGGCGGATCTCTGTGAGTTTGAGGCCAGCCTGGGCTACCAAGTGAGTTCCAGGAAAGGCGCAAAGCTACACAGAGAAACCCTGTCTCAAAAAACCAAAAAAAAAAAAAAAAAAAAAAAAAGTTTTGCCTCTCTGGGGACTGCAAATTGCTCCTGAAAAAAAAAATGCAAAGAGGAGACTCTATTAATTACTTAGGATATAAGATAGAGCTATAAAAAAATTAGACCCCAAAAGGGACAACCAAGGAGAGATCAATTGCAGATTCTTAATGATTTTCAAAAATTGTTAGGAAGCATTTCCAACTTATTGGATATAATGGGAATACCCAAAGATGGACTACAAAATTTGGCTAATACTCTAAATGGGGACAAAGAATTGAATAGTCCAAAAGTTATCAGTCAAAGCTGAGAAGGAATTGGCTCTAGTAGAAAAGACAATTTGAGAAGCACATGTAGATTATGTGAATCCAGAACATTCTGGTCACACTCCCCTCCAGACATTCTGCCACAGGTATTTTGATTCAGAGGGAAGATACTATATTGGAATGGATATTTCTACCATTTAAAGCAAGTAAGAAGTTAAGTACTTATATAGAAAAGATCTCTAATTTTATTCAAAAAGGAAAATTAAGACTTCGCCATTTGATAGGAATAAACCCAGCAGAAATTATAGTACCTTTAACTAATGAGGAAATTTCTTCACTCTGAAAAGCTAATGAATACTGGCAGAGAGCCTGCTGTAACTTTTTTTAGAGAGATTAATAACTGTTATCCCAAAAGCAAGAGAATAGAATTCATAAAGATGACTGAATGGGTCCTTCCTCACGTTGTAGGACAAAAGCCAATTTCTGGAGTCCTCACATTCTATACTGATGCAAATAAATCAGGGAAAGCAGGATACAAATCAGGAGACTTAAGTAAAGTGGTTCAAAGTCCATACAACTCTGTACAAAAGGCAGAACTGTATGCCATTCTTATGGTACTGATGGACTTCACAGAACCCCTCAATATAGTCACTGACTCTCAATATGCTGACAGAGTTGTTTTACATATTGAAACTGCTGAATTTATTCCTAATAATACAGAATTAACTTCATTATTCATACAATTGTAGAAAATCATCAGAAATAGAGGACATCCTATATATATATAAAACACATATCAGATCCCATATGGGTCTGCCAAGACCTCTAGCACAAGGTAATCCTTGTGCTAGAGGTCCTGGCAGTATAGAATGATGATATTGATCAGTTACTAATAGGTAACATGCTAGAAGACTCAGAATTTTATAAGAAACACCATGTAAATAGCAAAGGTTTGACGAAGGATTTCTCTATCATTTGGCAACAAGCCAAGGATATTATAAAAAAAATATACTACTGTTCCTTCTATAACCAATTCCATTACCTGCAGGGAGCAATCTAAAAGGTATACAAAGAAATGAAATTTGGCAGATGGATGTGTTTCATTTCACAGAATTTGCAAGATTAAAGTATGTACACCATACCATTGACACTTATTCAGGATTTCAGTGGGCAACTCCTATGAGTTGTTAAAAGGCCGATTCTGTGATTACACACCTATTAGAAGCTATGGCCATCATGGGAATACCTGTACACGTTAAGACAGACAATGCCCCAGCATATGTTTCCAATAAAATGACACAGTTTTTTGCTTATTACAACATAAAGCATGTTACAGATATACCACACAATCCCACAGGCCAAGCAGACATAGAAAGATCCAATAAAACTTTAAAGGATATGCTAAATAAATAACAACAGGTAACAATGACCCCTAGAAATAGATTGCATAATGCTTTATTAACCTTGAATTTTCTCAATGCTGATGAGAAAAGAACAACAGCTGTGGAGAGACATAGGATGACAGACAAAACTTCTGAGCTAAATCAACTGGTTTATTTCAAATATTTATTGACCTCAGAATGGAAACTAGGATATGTCCTACATTGGGGAAGGGTTTTGCTTTTGTTTCTGCAGGAGAAGAAAAGCTATGGATACCAACAAAATTAATAAAAATTCTATTTGAACAGGAGAAACCCCATGATGAAGATCAAGTAAATGCTCATCCACCAATGTGACATCCCTACAAGTTGTAAAAGAAATTTAACAAACAAAGTTTGGGTAGGGTTCTATTTTTGTCTTTACAGGATAATAGAATACCAATCTTCCAGAAATCATAAGGCCTTGGATATCCAGACATCTGCAGCAGAAGGAATCTATTGGTACCAATCTACACCGGGTAACATCTCACTGCCTACCATCTATATCTCTTTAATTATAAAAAAGTTGTGGTTCTGATTCAATTATATACCAAGATGGCTTTGGAGTTGGAATTGGCTCACATCTTCTCTAAACCCAAGCATATTGCTAGAAGAAAAGGTTGAGAGATTCTGTCTCATATCAGAAGAGCCGGCTGGTGTGGGACAGAAGAAAATCATTAAAAAGGGACATTGTCTTCAAGATTCTAATTCTCTCCATGCTTACTCTTGATTTCTCAGAATCCTTTCTTACATGTCATGTCATCTTTAAATCCAAACTTTACATTTTGATATTAATGATGTTCAAGTTTTTCACAGTAAAAAATAAGTTTTTCCAAAAGCAATCTCTGAAGTCTCCGGAAAGAAGATGGGGCCCCACAACAACAACTCTACCCAGTCCAGAATGATGCCAGGGTATTCACAAACATTACTTAATGATCAACCTTGGACTGAAAACTCTCCAAGATAATTCCATTATAAGATGGTTTACCATACTACACATCTAGCCAGAATCTCAGAAAACCTTACCCATTACTCTGAGACTGACTGCAGAATCTACAGTAAGTCCAACTGAGACTTAACTATCTGAGATTTCTTGTAGGACCCCACAGAGATACCATTGTCCCCTGAACAGCAGGAAGCAATTCTAAGAAAATGATGCCCCCTTTTCTCAAAGGTTTCATCTTTCTCAGAGTTATGGATAATGGTTATAGGGTTGGGGGTGGATGAAAACATTGGACTCAGTATTCTCCTTAAGAAAAGAAAAAAAAAGGGGGGGAATGGATAGGTAAGAGATATTAAGGTAGATTATTATATATACTAGTAAAGTAATTTAGTAAAATATTAGCCTTAGATAAATTGCACTGTTATGGATTCTTGTATATTGATACAAATGTAAGCTATTTTTATATTCTTATTCCAGATAATTTGTATATAGATAAAAATACAGAACCATATTTGCTGTAATGTACATATATTCCTACTCTTATATGAAATGCTTTGTATATTGATAGAAATGTAAAATTATGTTTGTCATACTGTATGTATGTTCTACTTCTGTTTAGGATATTTGGTATATTGATGTATCTTTAGGATTATTGTCATATTGCAAATTGTACTGTACATTCCTACCTCTGCTGTATATTGTCACAAGTTTGAGGTCATTGTCCTTTACTGTGCATTTTCTTACAGACTGTTTACCCTGTTTATGTGAAGCCTTATCCTTAGGTTATCTAGGGAGATAAGGCAGATTTATAGTCATCTATGCTTGTCATCTCTATAGTTATGTTAGTTAGGTTCTCCAGACTTACAGAAATATATGTCAGATGGATAGGTAGTCTTCAAACACTTCATAGACCTGGAGAATATGGCATTTAAATGTTTTGATAACTTGGAATTCTTTTGACATGACATGATTGCTCCTGGCAGCACTGATCTGATCCTGAGAGAATGTTGGGCTTCTGAGACATTTCCATTTGGAAGTTTGTCTTCACCTTGGCACAAAGTGGCTTATTGGGCAAAGAACTGCCCTTGCCTCGACTCCTGACAGTAAAATGGTCTGACAGACACTCTAGGCCTGTAGCCAATTTGAATACACTAGTGATGCTAAGAAACTTTAGGTGACTGTCCAGGCTGCCAGCTGTCTCTGTCTACTCTTGCAAGACTCCCAAAAGTTGCTTGCATCTTTCTCCCATTTGTTTCTCAGGTATTATTATATTCCTTCTCAGGTCTTTGATGGGATTGAAGACTAACAGTTATAGTTACAATCTTCCTATATCTTAGCTAGAACATATTAAGTATTAGATTTAAGTTCTTTAGGAAGGACACCTTTTGGAATAATCTTTGTAACATGCCATTTACCTATGCTCCAGAATTCTCTGGATTTCAGTATGTGTCTCTTGTTTGATATTGTTTGTGTTGGTTGTAGTTCCTTCTTGTCTAAGTCATCCTTATTCCTCCTGGAAAATATTTGATAACCATTCCTATTGTATATAGCTTTGTATTAGGTTAGAATTTTCTTACTTAGACAAAAGTGGGAGATGTAGTGGGTAGTTGTTTCAGCTTTGACCTGGAAGTACTGCCCCTAGTGAGGCTTCCAGTAACTGCCACACCTACCTATGACCTGCCCCTATGGCAGAGCCAAGACAGGAGCCCTTAAGACCTGAGATCTGGATGTGCCAGGTCTCTTGGTTCCTTGCTATCCTGGATGCTGGATGGCAGACCAAGCAGAGTTCTCCAGAGAACACCACTGGACTGCAGCTCACCTCTCCCGGATCCTGTAACCAACCCTTTTGTTGGCTGTAAGTTACCCCAAAATAAACCTCCTTTTTAACTCTGTGGAGTTGCCTTAATAAATCCCTCAATAGCCATGGGAATGTAGATTCCAAGAAAGCCATTCAGTGTAACCTCTCAAATTCTGCCATCTCTTTCTGTTTCCTGCCCTAGAAGAATGTCAGTCTGTACCCTCTGATTATAATCTATTCATCTTGTACTTGTATGGCAGATAACTGAAGCAAAGTTTTAAGAACTTAAGGAATTAAGCTTGAAAAATCTTATTTGAGTTATAAATCAGAAGTTATGCCCTTCAAATATTGTAGTTTATTTTTTGTGATAATAGATGTATGGACATGTTGACATAGTTGCACACACCTGTGTACAAGTATGTCCATGCATGTGTGTGCATGTGCAAGTATGTACGTGTGTTCATTTATATGTTTCCATGTGTATGTGAAAACCAGAGGTCCCCTGTCAATTTTTAACTATTTTTCTTGTTTGGGGGTAGTGATGGTGGTGGTAAATGTTCATTTTTTTCAACAAAATATATTTTTTTCAAATATAAAAAATAAAAGTATTTTGCATTTCTATTAAACAAAGAGGCAATTTGAGCTTTATCAAGTGTCATAAACTCTGGGAGAAGACAACTCCATTATTTAAGTATTGTGACTTGTTAAGGAGAGTGAGGTATGTTATGGGAAGGGGTGGGGGAGAGAAAAAGGATGGTGCTAGAGTCCAGTATGGAATATTCAAGTCATTAAAATATTCCTCTTGTGCCAAGTCACAAATGCAGGCTAATGCAGAATCGTTTGCATTCCCTTCACATTTTATAAATGTACACATGCATGATCATGGGTTTCTTTAATTTTTTATCTTTAACAGAGTGATCTTAGAACTCCACACAGCACTAAGCATGTCCCTTTGATTCAGTGGAGCAGAAACAAGCCTCCAGTAATGTGAGAACAGTCCAGCTCATCATTCTGACTTTATTTTCCAACTCAGAGGCTCATCTTGGCAGCCGGTATGACTCAGGTAAGTTAGTGCTCAATCACATCATCATCATCATCATCATCATCATCATCATCATCATCTCTCTCTCTCTCTCTCTCTCTCTCTCTCTCTCTCTCTCTCTCTCTCTCTCTCTCCCTCCCTCCCTCCCCTCCTCCTCCTCCTCCTCCTCCTCCTCCTCCTCCTCCTCCTCCTTCTTCTTCTCTCTCTCTCTCTCTCTCTCTCTCTCTCTCTCTCTCTCTCTCTCTCTCTCTCTCTCTCTCTCTCCCTCTCTCTCTCTTCCACAAACCCTGGTTAGAATGATTGGCCACAAAGCTCCCAGGATCCTCTGGTCTCTACCTCTCCAGCACTGGAATTATAGGCACACACCGCCACTCTCAGCTTTCTATGTTGCTGCAGGGGTTCAGCAAGTACTTTACACACAGAACCTGTGTTGGCCTGGAAGTCTTGGCATTCCTGCTACATCCCATCTCCATGTGCTGGGAGTCAATGGGACTATAGTTCTGATTAGTTAACTCCCCAGAAAAACAGGGACAATGAAACCAATGCTTAGAAATCCACTCATTAAATAGGACCTTGAAATTTTTTAAGTGCTTTTAAATTTAATCCTGAATATTGTAGGTATATAAGCCAAAATTTTGAGTTGGTGAAGTTACAGCTAAAAATTCCAGATAAAGTGGAATTTGTGAGTCTGTCAGTATTAGAATTCTATTTCAAAATATAGTGTTCAATCTTTATGAGTTCATCGAGTCCTTCTAAGCATATGCACAATTCAGTGCCTGTGCATTTATTCACACACGCAGAGAGGCCTTTGTAGTGATGTGACCATTCTGTACACAGAACAGCATGTAATCTTGTGTTAGCCCTGCTCTCAGGGTTCCCAACAGGCTGATCGCCTCCATTAGCTTAACTAGTTCAAATACTTAGTAGCTCAAATTCGCAACCCCTCTTTCTTCAAGCAAATCGACATTCTGAGAGTCAAGTGACAGTGTCTTCAGGAAGCTCTGTTGTGAAGCTGAATTTGGGGTAATTGACACCAATAACATAGCAGCATTAAATCACTCATATTTTTATAGTGGATAAATGAGTCTGCTTATAAATATGCTCAAAGATAGCTTGTAGGTGGCAGAAGAATTATGCTATAACTTTAACAGCTAATAAATCTCTATTTAAGCAGGGGACCTCTAAAATTTAATTAGGCATATGAAAGCAGAGATCATTCTGAGAGGAAAAATATGCCAGTTCTCACAAGAAAAGGCATGTGCTTTGTGGAATATTTTAGGTTAAAATTTATTGTTCTGTTACTTTGTCTAAAGAAAGGCTTTCTGGTAGAGGAGCAAATACCTAACTTTAAGAAATATAACAGAGGTCAGCCAGAGAATTTCCCGACATGCCCTAGAAGTGAGGAGAAGAGGTCTATTTTGCAAACTTTGCATCCATTATTTATCTGGATCCATCACTACTTCCCTTTCTTTTCACCTTTTCTTCTTTCCTGAGTCATGGAGGGTCCAGGTATTCCCACTCTACAGACCTCTCCTCAGTGTATGTCTACACTAAGGTAATACCACCCTTTCCACTATTTATAATTTATATATACAAATTTTTGTTGCCCTTGAATTCTGAAATCACATCATAAAAGGCAGAAGCCTACAACTGTACAAACAAACTAAAATACATAATTGAGGGAAGGAGAGTGGTTAGTGAGTACTTGCTGTTCTTGCGGAGGACCTGGGTTTGGTTCCCAGCACCTACACAAAAGCTGAGAACCTCCTCTATCTTTCTGACAGGAATCTGGGATCATCTTCTGGCCTTCATAGGTACCAGACACGCTAGCTTTACATGTAGTCAAACTTCCTCCTAAACATTGTTTATGTGTTGTTTATGTGAACCACTGCTGCTTTTATCTGAGTCAGAGCTGTTTCTTTCTTCAGAGGATGATGATTGATGTGGAGTGTCACAACTGATCAAAGCTCTAAGAGAAAGTCACTATTAAGTGCTCAGAACTAAACAGGACATCTGTATTAGTCCTTCTCAAGATGCTCTGAATTGAGTGTCTTTCTTTGATTTCTTTCTTGAGCAAAGGGTGTTGATAGAATATAAAATTATTCCTGAGAAAGAGAGCAACAAGCTTTAAATACAGTTGTATTCTTTTACCCTGATTCTCTTATGTAAATACAGGATTTGGTAGGCACTGAAGAGACAGATATTTAAGGTCTAACCTCTACTTTCATGGAACTTGATCTAGTTGAGAAAATGAGGCACACATACTTGTAGCATACAGTAACAGTTCAGTTGTATTAGATGTAACCCAAGGCCAGGTACACAGTGAAACAAAGTAGAAGGACAAACACTGAAGGGGGTATTGGTGTTTCAACCCAAATGCCATCAAGAATCATAAATAATACGTTGGAAATTGAGCTTATATTGGCCCAATTAAATTGTTCTTTCATTTACTCATATGCCATTTGTTCCTTTTCATGAACTGTGCCTTATGCTATTTAAAAAATTTTTTTTTTTTGTAATTTAAAAAATAAGCAAAGGGGATGCTCTCTTTTGTGAAATACTTGAGGTAAAGCTTTAAATGATTATAGAACACAATTTAACTAATAAACAAAATTATGGCTGTATGATGTTAAGAGATACAACAATAATTTCTCTTTTCCAAACCATTGGCAGTAGAAAATTCTGTCCTAGATTACAAAGACTTGGCAATGACTCCAGAACTTGTAACTATATCTGAAAGACAGCACTGAGTGAGTTGGGATCAGATGCCTGTCTTGGCCCTGCAGCTATGAGCTGGCTAGATGAACTTGAGCAAGTCTGGGATATCAGCTGTTGGAAGTCGTATTAAAAGCCATGACGAGACCATCTCTAAACTTCCTTGTAGTGATGAAAATCTATTAGATAGTCTAAGTCTTTAAAGTTACAATACTTAGCACAAATTTGAATCTCATTTCCATTAATGTAAGAAACTAATAATTCTGTTACTGTAGAAATGGCTTAGACTTTCTTGGAAATTATATCAGGCTGAATGCTACTATTTCCCAGATGTAAGTATAGGCTTTTGAACTATTAGGAAATAGTATTTATTAGTAACATTGAAGCATGACATGACTCATTCCATGAATCAAAACATTAATGTTATAATCAAAATTTCATTTTTTTCTCTATAATCTCTAGAATTTTGAGGAAAGTTTCATGATATAGTTGCTACTTAAATTGCAATGTCAATTTAGTGGTTTGTGAATTATCAAATATAAATTCAACCTCAGTTTATCATAATAGGCTTTATGTGAAATTATTTCCTATAGAATTACTATTTCAGAGAGTGAGTTTAAGGCTGGTAATAGAGATACATTACCTATTTTATATTATATAATGTATATTGCTTACATGCTGACATAAATAAGCCATGAGAAATCTCAGTAGCTAAACAAAACAACCATATTATATTGTCCATGACTATATGGGTAAGGAGTTTGGGCCAGGCTCAGAGAAATCTGTCAGTCTCTGTTGTACTTATCTAGAGTTAGATTAACCTAGGGTTGTATATGTGATCTCTCCCTCCATGTGGATTTTCAACTTCCAAATGTCTATTTCTCCTCTGGGATAGTCTAAATCTCTTAGGATATCATTGCGCTCTATGTTAATTTGTTTCTCATCACTGTTATATATTTGGTACAAACATCTTAAAAAGAAGAATGGTCGGGTGGTGGTGGTGTATGCCTTTAATCCCAGCACTCAGGAGGCAGAGGCAGGTGGATCTCTGTGAGTTCGAGACCAGCCTGGTATACAGAGCGAGATCCAGAACAGGTACTAAAAACTACACAGAGAAACCCTGTCTCGAAAAACCAAAAAAAAAAAAAAAAAAAGGAAGAATGATTTATTTTGACTCAGGGTATCAGAGATGTTAGTCCATGGCCACTCGGCTCCATTGCTGCTGTTCTTAAGGCGAAACAAAGCATCATGGATGCAAGAGAATACTGGGGCATACTAGCACACCTCATTGTGAACAGGAGAAAGACCAAGTTGTGCCCTTCACAGGTATGATGGTTAATTCTTGGTTGTCAACTTAACTATAACTGGAATGAGCTGTAATCCAGAAATGGAGGGCAACTTGTGATCCTGATCTTGAAGCAAGAAGACAATATGCCTTTGATCCAGATCTTGAGGCTGGAAAACACACACTTTTAATTCAGACCTTGAGGCTGGAAGGCACACCTTTAATCCCAGCCCTGGGAAGCCATAGACTGGCTGATCTCTGAGTTTGAAGCCAGTCAGAGCAAGTTCAAGGACAGCCAAGCTTAGATAGTGAAGGAAAACAGAAAGCTGGAGAAGATGTAATTAAACAAGGGGCCATGTTCCAGCCCCGGCAAGCAATAGAACTTGGCAGCTTCGGCCAAGTCATTCTAGATTTAGAGTTAAGAAGAGAATAAAGGAGTTATGGAATAAAGCTGCTGCGACCAGGCATGTGTCAGAGGTGTCCCTGAATGAAGGCCTAGTAGAGAGGCCATTGCATACAGCTGTAAAGTTGAAGCCTGGATTGCCTTGGAGAACCTAAGATGTGAGAGAAGCCAGAGTCATTGCATACCTGCTGGGAGAGCTGCTAACAGGGGGTGGAACCCGCCCAAGAGAAAGAAGCGTGTTGCAATCAAAAAAGCTGAACAGAGTTAGTTGGCGATCTCAAGAGTGTTTTGACATCAGACATGGAGATGCAGAGTTTGGAGTTTGCCCAGCCGGTTTTTGGTCTTGCTTTCGTCCAGTATCTCCTCGCTATGCTCCCTTCCCTATGTTTTGGAATTGTATATGCCTGTGCCATTCTATGTTGGAAGTATGTGATCTGCTTTTTGATTTTGATTTTTATGGGGGGATTACAGTTAAGAGATTGCATGAATCTCAGAAGAGACTTTGTACTTTGTACTTTGAAACAGGTTTGAGACTGTGATAGATTATGGGGACTTTTGAAGTTTGACTGAACGTTATGTTTTGCATTATGATATGGCTATAAGTCTCTGGGGGCCAGGGAGTGGAATATGGTGGTTTGAAAGAAAATGGCCCCCAAAGGGAGTGGCATTATTAGGAGGGGTGGCCTTGTTGGGGTAGGTGTGGCCTTGTTGGGGTAGGTGTGGCCTTGTTGGAGGAAGTCTGTCACTGTGGGGGTGGGCTTTGAGGTCCCTTTTGTTCAAGCTTCCCTCAGTGACTTTCCAGTCAACTTCCTGTTGCAGGCAAGCCAAGATGTAGCCTGCACCACATCTGCCTGCAGGCCACCATGCTCCCTGCCATGTGTGCTGCCATGATGATAATGAACTGAACTTCTGAAACTGTAAGTCAGCCAATTAAATGTTTTCTTTATAAGAGTTGCTGTGGTCATGGTGTCTCTTCACAGCAATAGAAACCCTAAGACACTAGGCATACTCAAAGTGACCCATCTCCTCTAAGCACGCTTTGTCTCTTAAGTTTCCACAACCTCCTAATAACTTCATCATGACTCCACATTCTCATTGTATATTTAGGGTAAGTCCACCAAACTCCAATGGGTAGTTCCACCCCCCGTCCTCTCTCCTCCCCCTTTGCCACAAAGGGCCATGTTTGTACTCACTGGATCACAAAATAAAACAAAAAGATAAGAATTCAGAAAGGGATTTGTGGGAAACAAGTGGTTTGACAGGGGGAAGAGGAAACTGAGAGCGGGTAGTGGCTAGGGTAATTAGAGTGTAAAGCTAATGTTTTTAGTTCTAACTCTGTCACACTTTTGTTGTTGTTGTTGTTGTTTTGTGTTTGGTAGTAATAAGGTTACTAAAATATTTGATATTGAAAGTGGAGCATTTAATGTGAAGCTCTTCAGCTTCCATTCTGAATGCATGTTCTAACTGTATAGATGTTCTTAAGTTATTTCAACTTCGGTTCTGGTTAATTTAGGTGTGTGTTGTTTTTACTTAGCTACAAGTTTTTAAATAATAAGGTTTATAAAACTTAAAAAATATGTCATCTACATGTATGAAATTGTCAAAGAACAGATTTAATTTTAAAAGCCTAAATGAAATTATTACTCTATTCCTCCCATTGATGACATCAGAGCCTTCATGATCCAGTAAGTTTGCCAAAACACTATCATCTGGCAAGTAAGTCTCTGTCACATGAACCCATGGGGAAATTTTATATCAAAATCACAGCAGGATTCAGGTGCTAAAGCAGGCCGGGTCTAAAACAACAGAAAACTATTTTTGTTATTATATTGTCCAAAGGAAGTCATTAGGCTAGAGCTGATCAAGGAGTGGGGTGAGAGAGCACTTCTGTGAGAGGAAGAGCAAAGTCATTTTGCTATTGGTGAAGACCCAGAAAAACATGGTTGATTTGGGACCATTTTAAAGGACCATTCACATTGTAAATAAAGTTGGCATATACTGGGCATTTGATGAATGAATAATCTCATCTCTACTGCAGCTCTTGCCAGTTGGCACTGGTCTGTCTGAGGCAGCACATATTGATTCTGTGTGCTAAGGAAAATGAAAGACATATCGTACTGCCCAAATTCACGTTAGTGTTTTATAAAAACTTGATTGGGATTTGAGCCAAGTTTTCTGACTCCAGCCTCTTTGTTCTGCCTCCTAAAGCTTCCTGATGCACCCTGGGAAGAAAATGAACTACAGAAGGTGATCAGTGAACGACACAAGTGTGGAGCCTCGGCCAGCTGTGTCATTTCAGAAACCCGCCTTTCTTTGTTTAAGACAACCATTGATTATACTCATTGAAGAGGAATTCTTCCTTGACTGTTTCTTAGACACTTCTTGAAATTTAATTATGCCTGAGTAACTTCATAACTGAGCTGTGGACATATATTTACTAGTGGATGGTTTCCCAGGAATAATAATAGCTAGACCTCATAGTTTCAGCTTCCTGTGAAAACTGTCTGAAAAGACTCGGTAAAGACATTGGAGTGGAGGGAGCATGCCCTGAAATCCATGTGACCACTGTCTTTGAACTCAGTGTCTGTGCCTTATTTTCCTTCTTCAAGTTTGGTAGGAAAACGACTACACTCAGCAAGAATACATAAAAACAATGAAAAATACCAATAATGTTAAATGTATAGACAATTCATTATAAAACATATCATTATAGTACATTCATAGATGATTCAAATCAGTGTATCAAAAATTTTACATAAAACAATTATAGAAAAAGCTTGTATTCTTCACATTGTAGCTGTTATTATTGCATTATTTGGTTGAGTCCCTTACTGAACTCTGAATTCTATTTGAACCTGAAATGACAGTCAAAACTGTGGGCTATTTGATAATCCCCATGAAGATGACTAAAACATTTTCATGAAAGGCCTGCAGACTGAACCCATTTAATTTAGAATAGTTCTCATACCAGTAGAAAGAAGCAGATGTTCCCAGGCAAATGCACCCGGTTTAGTATACTTTACATTGGATTTAATAGACAGATGTTTTGACTATGACATGGCAAGACAAGGATTTGAAATGGTGGATTGGAAAGGTTTTGTCCATAAAAGTAATTGTTCTTGCATTACAAAGTACAGGATTTACATGTGGAAAATGTCAGCTTATTGCAGCATCTCATGATGGATCATGTTACCACAGGCCATGAAGTTCACTAGACATAGAAGCAAGTAACTTTGGAGGGGCCCTTTTAATAAGCATTACATGGGGAATGGCAGGGAATGATGTTCTCAAATCTAGAATCATTCTAGTTATGTAGTTAATCCTTGATTATACACATTTGGAATTATGTGTGACCTTCTTCCCCATAAGAACATGGCTTCTATGTCATTCCATGGGCTAAGAGCAATTTCTATGTGTTCACCACTACACAGACAGATTTACAAATAAATAGTCTATTTTTCCTCATGGAAACTGCTCGGAACAGGTCAGGAAAATGATGAAGAGAAAAGTCACTCTGCTAATAACCAGCAAAGGCAGGCAATCTATGCTGTCTGTTATAGTCTCCTTTCCATCTTTCAAGTAGAGGGACTCACTCAAGACTTACAGCGAGGAGGAAAGTGCCTGGTATGGGCAGCATATTCTCAATAAATGATTGTTGAAGAAAAAGTGACACTCCACTCCAATGTCAAAGATAAATTGCATTTGGATTACATACACAACAATGGATATAGAAATGGAAGGGATTGTCTTGGGAGTCCTTCATATTTATACTTCCTCTTTTTTTCCTTCCTTCCTTCCTTCCTTCCTTCCTTCCTTCCTTCCTTCCTTCTTTCTTTCCTCCCTCCCTCCCTTCCTTCTTTCTTTCATTCATTTTTTCTTTCTTTTTTCTTTCATTCTCTCTTTCTTTTTTTTGAAATACCTAACTTCATCTTTCATTCACTTTGAAGAACATAGCTAAACAAAGACATGCTATTTTTTTTTTTTTTTTGATAAAATCCAGTTTTGTTGGTCAGATGTATTTCTTATGGAGATCCACCCAGGAACCAAATAGTTTAGGAACATCTCTGTGGTGATTGTATTATATGGCAAATTTGGTTCCCTGTAGTAAGTAGAGAAGTGTGTGCAATCTTTCTCAGTGTGTATGCTCTTGACAAGGAGTGAATGACTGCATATTAACCCAGTTATAGCCTCTTTCAAGTACAAACATAGGCTTTACACAGTGAATTCCAATGTAAATGCTTCACTGTATTTTCTTGTTCAAAGGAGTCTGGGGACTAGAAAGACAGCTCAGCAGTTAAGATTGCTTACCACTCTTGAAGAGGACCTGGGTGCTGTTCCCAGTATCCTCATGGTGGCTCACAACATCTACAAGTTCAGCTTCAAGAGATCCAGTTCCTCTTCGGACCTCCATGGGCTCCTGTACAACCATGGTACACACCCACCCACTAAGACATACACATAAAATTAAATAAACACTTTTTAATTAAAAAATTAATATGAGAAGGGTAGAAGCAGGGCCTAGATGGAGCTCATGTATTAAAATGACCTGGGAAACTTTTAAAAATTAAAATACCTTTAACCTAACTTTAGGAGCTTTCAAAGGGGTAGAGGTAGAGACTTGGGTGTTTCCTAATACTGAGACAGTGTCAGAACTCATCTCTCCCTGGGGGATAGAGAAGAGCTTAGTCACTATTAGTGCGAATAGTGTTTTCTGCCTTTATTATAAACATATGTACTAATGTTAACTAATATTAACTAATGTTAATCCTATGAATAAGCAAAGACATTAGGGTAGGGGGGAATTTGACTTCCTAACTAGCAGCTGTTGGACTCCCTTGCTGCCCTGGCTGTCTTAAGCAAAAGGACTATCAGTCAAACAGCCAGACCTACTACCCTTATGCCAATGCAAGCTGTCTCGAAACTCCACAGAAGCCTTGAGAAAACCATACAGTGATCACAGATTGCTGCAGCTCTTGAAGGCACAGTCTCGTGTCAGGCCGTTTCAAAGAGTTCACACCGGCCTTTTCGAAATCACCAACCTGGCTGAGCTCTAGGTAACTTGAGGCTGCCTCCAGAGGGAGATCACTTTTCTTGGTACTCTAGCAGAGGGACTGTTGCAATTGGTGCTAAAGAATCAAGGCTTTGGTTGGGGTAAATATGAGCCTCCGTTTGTGCCTCAGGTGTTCTGCGATTCCTCTGAACATCCCTTTTATGACTTTGTCAGCAGGCTGCTCAGGCACTTACTGAGTCAGCTGGGAACACTTTTGTGTTTCTTCCCATGGTGTTGCAACGTAGGCCCAGTGAAAAGCGTTTCTTAAGTGGTCTTTTCTTGCTACTTTAAGCATAGACTGAACCTAGTAACTCAGAGGAAAAGATTGGCCACCGCAGCAGCTACAATGGAGCAGGAGTCCCAACATGCAGAGACAGCCCCAGCCGTGAAAGTGGCAAGGTAGCCAGCTAATTGGCAGTGAAGAAGAAGCTACTGAGAGCAAACCACAGCAGGAAGAGGAAGGATGCTGGAAGCAGAGAACCAGCCAGAGACCTAAGACCAAGAAGAATGGAAGGCTATCAGGAGCCAAAGAAGAGGAACTGTAGGCCTTGGTTACCAAAAGAGTTCCAGAAAATTGTTACGACTCTAGGACCAAGAGCTTTAACACTGGCTACTGTTAAGAGCCTAAATCTATTAAAACTTGACTTCCTAGGTCGACACAAGAGTTAAGGGTGCTGATCTCCAAAGGTTGCTAGACAAGCGCCATGTAAAGCTAGACAGCTCCGTATGCTGTTGGTCCTGCCTGCTGCTGCCACAGCTACCTACTGTCAAAGACCACGGGAAACAAAAGCTGCCCAGAAGCAGCACCTGAAGAGCTTTTGCATGATTTCTATCTGAGCACAAGGATTCTAGCCAGCTTTTTAGCATTTCTAGAAGATTCTGGTACACATTCTCACTAGGCTTCCTTGCTCATAAGATTTGCTGGTTTAGGGCAGGAGTTCCACTCTATACTTGACTTCCTCACTTGACTGAGCACTGTTCCCTTTATGCAGCGCTGGTGCCCCTGTCTTCCCCCTTTGGGAGTATGGCATAATCTTTACGTAAGACTCCCTGCATTCATTTATATCATTAAATTTGCCCTGTCTTTTAAAAACCTTTCTTCAAAGCTGGGCAAAAAGGGAGTGCTAGAGTGGGCTACATCCTTGCCCTCATCTAGCCAGGCTTTTCTTCACAGAGTAAGAGAGTTTTGGGAGAGGAGGGCCCAGGAGTCAAGGAATCACTGTCCCTTCTAGGTCAATGGTTTCCAAACCTCAGTGTGTTTATGACTATCTGGAGATGTTTCGGAGGTCAAGATTCTACTTCATGTGTCTAAACATCTACAAGGTAAAGTCGACTACACATTGGGTATTATGGAGTCACATCATATTCCAAGTACTCATGCTCCTGGATGTACTCAAGCAAATGATGCATGGCCTCTTCCCTGGATCTCTAATGGAGACACACTGTGAGGCTTCCCTATCCTGGGGTGGAGTAGCCAATGGAATGCTTAAAGCATGGAAATAGCCAGGGTGGATGAAGCCCTTGATTAACAAAAAACCCAAACAAACAGATTACAGATCAGAAGAGAAAGGGAATCCATAGATTTGGATATGAGTTGGCATCAGAGGCCATAATTCAGTTCTTTCCACATGACCATACCTCAACACAGCATTCCAAGTGGTCCACATGTCCTACACTCAAAGCTTCCCTTTCAAATTGATAATTGATGCAGGGAGATAGAATGCACTTTATCTGTTTGTTACTCGATTATAAATATATCTGAACATAGGACATATAATGTATAACCTCATTTCTTACTAAAATTAAATATATATGTAATTATTATAATTAACACCAAATTGTTATAAAGGTCTCTTGTTGGAGGGTACCTGCTTTGGTAAATACCTTCCCTGCTCAACTAGATCTAGAGTCAAGAATATCCTGAATGCAAGCTTTGCATGACCAAAACACCAGAGTACATCATTACTATGGTGCCTTTTCAGCTGTCTGTGCCTCCTTCCAGTGTTGTTTGAACTCACTTGCCTTCCCCAGGCCTTGTTGGTTATGGTTTAAATCTGTGCTGTAAGACTATTTCCTTTGGATTATAACCTTCTGTTGTGGAAGGAGTGGCAGGCTCACCAGGCTTATGAAACTCATAAGAAGCAGTCTTCTTGAGGCTCCTCTCTGAACCTGTGTAAGCTGAAAAGAATTCCTGGGATGGAGGACATGCTTCAGTACTGTAGCTACTTGCAATTTATAAATAAGACTCCAGATGCAGCTTTCATGTATCATGACCCATGGTGGGGTGGGGATTCTTGGTGACACAGTGGCTGGAGTCATCCATGCTCCTGTAAATAGCCAAAATAACCTCATTGATTCACCAAGAGCTACTTAGATGGAATCATTTCTTGGGTCCGTCATTGTCCTCTCTACCTAGGATGAATAGAAATACCTTCCCCCCTCAGGAAAATTAACAATACAAAACATCACAAATGGTTGCAACCCATTGACTCCACTTCTGTTCTTTGTGCTCCCTAGGTGATGTGCTAGATTGTGAGGCTGTAGGACCCTTCAGTGGCGGGACCTCTCCTGTTGAAATAGATCTCTAGAAGAGCATCTTGAAGGTTGTATCTGGTCCCACCTTGCGAAGAACACCCATCGTATGTTCTCACTGTTGTTAAAGGGAGCTGCTTTTCCTTCCCTGCCAACCATGATGGCTGAATCCCCCTGGAACCCTGAGCCCAAAAATGAATCTTTCTTTTAAGTTGTTTCTGTAGGTATTGTGGAAAGCAAAAACCAAAACAGAACACTAACTCATATACCCTTTCACATGCAAGCCAGGATGGTTGTTCTGTTTTAGACTCCGCAATACAGAGTCTGGGGTGTGGAATGGTCACGTTTCATCTGAACAGAAAACATACCTAGCTCGTAGGTTAAGGAGATTAAAAGATATCACTCACACAAAAGTATTTGGAATAGCATCTGATAAGATCAGTCCAGTCCTGTTTCCTATTATTAGTTCACTCAAAATGTGTCTCCTTGTCACCATTCTCTGAATCTCTTATCCCCTTTTCTCTTTGAAGTTCATCATCTTCGCTTGTCATTATTTTATCACTTAAACTTTGTTTATATTCTGTTGTTTACTGTTAGTTTCAGGTGTTACTCTCTAAGAACATTACACTATAGGTTAAGGTGGGGGTCAATATCGTATTTTCTATTTTCCTTCTCAGGATAAAATTGCAACACGAGCAAGCCTCCCATATCTCATAGGTGATGAATTTATTGTAAGGAAATTCTTAAGAACAAAAGGAGGGTGATGAGTGTTCAAGAACAAGGGGAAGATGAAAGAACTCGAAGAAGAAAGGAGTTAGTGTCAACAAATTGCAGGAGCCGGAGAAAGGAAATCACTCAGTTTGCTGAGGAGAACTGAGATTAAAGTACTGATTTTCATCTGGCAGAATTTGGTAGGAAGACTGACTTACTTTTCTAAGTGGGCGAGCAGGGCTGGGTTGCTGAAGCTCAGGTACAGTAACCCTTTCCTGGACCGGGGATAGACTGCTCTCTTTGTTTGCACCCACCCCTGTTCATGGCCCAATGTCTGGATAGGCACAACACAGGGGTCACAAAACAAGCATGAGAGGCCAAGATTATGAAAAGGCGTGAGTCATATATCGAGTGCTTGAGATCTGATTCCTCTCCTGATGGTGTAAATCCTCTTAGTCCCTTCCTTCATTGGCAGCTCGCTCTTCTTTGATTGGCTGAAGACTTCAACAGGCGCCAACTTCATTTGGAAATCAGCCTTATTTTGAGCCGCAACACAGGACCAAGCCAGCTCGAAATTTAATAAAATCTTCACCTTTTAATTCCCTTCCAACAGAGGAATATTCTTGTTTATTTCTGAGGTGGCCTATGATGCAGAGTTCAAGGGTTCTGACCTTTCCACACACAAAGCGAGTAGCCTTGTCCTCCTTTACTAGTTTGTTAGTGAATGCATTGGGGTCACATGAACAAGTACAAGAAGGACGCTGTGCCTTTAGACATTGTGGCTTACTCCTGGAAACAGAAGCTGTCTGTCAGTGTAGCGCTGATGGGAGACTCCGCTTACTCTCAGTGTCTGCTTTACTTCTGTTCCGTCTGCAAAATAAGTGAAATAAAAAACGTGTGTCAGCATCAGGACTGTGGGAGTCTGAAAAAGACATTTGGGCCCCCGAGTCTCTGTGTACTCGTCTGCCTGTCACTGCAGCTGTGCCGACTAATCCCCTTTTATTTGTATTTTCCTTATTTTGTATTAAAAGCGCTTTTAAGCTATGTCTTCCAAATGTGTCTGAGGTTTCCTAACTGTCTTAACAATGTATACGCATTAGAGTTACAGCAGCCAATTTCCTTCAATCTGGGTTTTGTTAAAGAGTGACTTTTAAAATGGTTTGAAAGAAAATTAAAATGTATTAATCTGTATTTGAAAGCTTGATCTGATTAAAAATTGGTTTTTCCATTCACTTACATTTACCAAAGTCTGTTTCAGTGTGTAGCTGTTTTTTGTTTGTTTGTTGTGTTTTGTTTTAATGGTTGAAAGAAAGGGTTTGAGAAAGAGGCTCAGATCAGGCTCCTTCCCTGGCTTCTCAGCCTGGTGTCTTCCTAACACACACTGCCTTCTCCCAAGATGAAGTGATTCACTCACCGAAGGCTTGGAAATGGGGCTTGAGCAAGCACATTTTTCTTGCTAAACAAAGCACATCGTCATTTTAATACACAAGTTATGGGTGTGCTTCTAATAAACTCACCTTCACACACACACATGCCAAAAATAAACAGACTTGTTCTGCTTACACCGGCATACAAAGGGCTTGGAAGGAAGAAAAAAAAAAAAGCCTTTAACACCTTGTAGGCACTGGAAGGTAACTTCACACTCCAGTTTCCTGGTGTCAAGAATGTGTGATCACGATTTGACAGGAAGTAAGTGGATTCTGTCCCAGACCTTGCAAGGAGAAGACCCTGGAGTGTACTGGTGTGATCTGCAGGTCCTTAGCTTCCTGCCCAGCAGGGGGTAGCCAAGTGCTGGTAACTGGGAAGGAATTCAGTCCTGCAGGAAACAGCCCACCAGCCAGAAACGCAGCCTTCTGATTGTAGAAGCAGGCTCTTCTCCCCAATGCCAATACACAGATTACTTGTTCCAAAATGAGCCACTCACCCGAGGCCTCTCTTGGGACCCGGAGCCTAGGTGCCTGTGTCCTTTGGAAAGGGATTAAAAAAAGGGGGTGAGAGTGAAAAGTTATTTGCTTGCCCAAGACTTGAACTGAATATTGGTGGGTTGCAAAGGCAGGAGGATTTCATTTCCTTTCTGGAGTCTTCTTTGTCTTCCCCATTGGGCAGAGGTCGTGCGTTTCCAGGGATGTGATGGAGAAACAGTTCTGGTCAGCTGGCCTGGCTCTCTGAGCACATGGCTGCTGCTGTGAGAGCTTAGAGACTGTCACACAGCCCCTCCTCAGAGAACCTGGGAGCCAGCAGGTGAACGGGCTGAGGAGACAAAGTGGTGACTGATAGGTGAGAAAGCCAGGCGAGGGATTCTCCAGTAGGAAGAAGGGTGTGTGTGGTGGTGGGGTGTGGTGGTGGGGTGCTGGAGGGGGGGGGGTGCTGCTCTGCTGCATGCTGTCCTTGCACCTCCAACCACTCCTTGACTGTCCTGTCCAGACTCCATCCTCGGGCCTTCCCACATTCACCTTGCTGCTTCCTGCTCAGGCCATTTGCCATTCACGCTGCTTTCTTTGTTGCTGTATTTTTTTCCCCCAGTGCAATGAACCCTCCCATTATGGGTTTCTGTTGTTATTCCAACGTCTAATACACAACCATTACGTCTTATCTCGTCTTCTAAATTACTCCAAAATCCAATTACAAAGCCCTCTCTCCTTCAAGAGCACACAACTCTCCACATTACTGAAATGCTGGGCTTCGCTTTGTTTTTCTAAATTAATAATAACTACCATTTTCCGTCTGTTCTTTCCGTGGGATTCAGTTATATCACCACACAGATTTCCAAAAGGCAGATTATGATTCTTTTTGCATTTTTTGCTGGGCTACAAAAAAGCTAAAGATAATTTTCCAGATATTCATAAAAGATCTGTCAGTTTTTAGTAGCGAATGTTTGAAACTCGACAACCTCTAAAGAAGAAAGCATTTTAAAATCAGTTAAAATTTAAATTAAATCAGCTAGAAATTTCACCCTTGCTTTACATTGTAGATGCCAATCTCTCTCAAAGTTTTTAGATATTTGAATAGGTCTGTTTGTTGTCACAATGGCTTTAATGACACCAGTGAATATGTAACCCAATCAATGTCATGGTAATTTTCTGGAATCTAAGGAAAGTGGTTGTCTTAAAGGCAAATTTAACTTTTATAAATTATAAGATATTTTGGTAAAAAGGAACATGCCAAGAACATTTTAGGAAAAACCCTCAACACTAATGAGAATATGTGAAATTTTCTCCTGTCAGAGGAGAGGCAAGAGTGTGGTTCACAACTGGAAATTGCTTTTAGAAAATGATGATCAATTCAAATCTAAATTTAGCTACAGAAATCTTACTTGTTTAAATGTTTTATAACAACAGATATGAAGCAGATCTTTTCTTTCTTTCTGAGATAGAGTCTCACTATGTAGCTTCGGTTGTTCTGGAACTCTGTATGTAGACCAGGTTGACTTTGAACTCACTGTGATCTGCCTGCCTCAGCCTCTGTCTCAGCCTCCACTCCCCCTCCCAAGTGCAGAGATTAAATGTGTGTTACTGCTCTTGCCTTCGTTGTGAACTCTTAGTTTTGTGCAGAGTATGTTTGACAAACCTAAAGTATCCAATTACTCAACAAGGAAATATGTTTGTATAGTAATAAAATATACAGTAGAGTGATGAACTGCTTCATTTTAAACTTCACAACGTAAAGTTTGAACTTGTGAATACCTTCTCAGAATCAAGCTTTGCCTCATTGTGCTAAGTGTATTATAAAATGCTAAGAAGCTAGTCCTATGTCTGCCTGTGCTAACCAGGCATCAACACAGGAACAGCTCTACTTACTGTATTTATTTTGTATATTTATTGTGTTTTAAAGTGGAATCTTTACCTCCATAAATATTAAAATATGAAAAGCTATATATATTTTGTAATGTATTAGCTCTAATATGCCTTTAGTCTTAGCACTTGGGTGGCAGAGGCAGGTGGATCTCTGTGCGTTTGAAACCTCATCTTGAAAAAACAAACAAACAAACAAACAAACAAAACAAAACACCCAAAAAAGCCAAACAAACAAACAAATAACAACAACAAAAAAACCCAATGGATTTTCAGAGGCCAAAACGGAGATGAAGGGGGATGATGGACACCAAGCACTTGGAATGTGTAGGCTGAGTGGGATGGGGTAAAAATAACCATGAGATAGCACAGGAAGTATAGGTGCAGACTGTGAGTGATTGCTGAAATGTGAAACTGCTCTGCAAAGAGGAGGTTCTGGAGGAGAAAGCCAGAAGAGTACAAACCAGATTGGTCATTTTTTTTCCAATTTTACTCTTACAGGAATTGTAGATTACAAATATAGACATAATAAATATATATGCAAAGGTAAACTATATATTTCATATTTCCAGTTGTATCAACATACTTTATAATCTTAATTTAATAGAACAATACTTAATTGATAGTAAGTAAGAACAAAAATTAAATTCTTCCTTTTCTTCCCCTTTTCCTCTCTTTTCTTTTTTCTCATTAAAAAATTTCAATGAAAATGACATCTGAGTCAGAATCAATTTTTCTTTGCATATCTAAGAGTTCCAATGTTGCTTTTTTCATTTCAATGCAGTCTTAGTTTTCAAAGATAGATTCCAACATAGCTTGCACATTACTTTGACATTTAAATGTAAACAGTTGGCTGGACTTACTTTGTTTAGAAATATATGCATTCAAGATTTCTACCAATATGTTCTTTCAGGATATCTGAGTTTTTGTTGCCAAATTTTAATATGCTTTCAACATAAATAAATTTTTCTGTATTGTTTTGACAAAGCAGATTCAAATTCATATCAGTCAAATATAATATAGTCTTATAGGATTGGTTTCTTTTTTTTTTTTAATCCAGAGTGCACTTTCCACTGTGTGTGAGTACTGCATGGCAGTCTCAAAAAGACAATTTAAGTTGATATCACATTCCTTTGCATATTTTATGAGGCTTTATTTAAAAATAAATAAATAAAGACTTTGAGAGATTGTCAGCAGGTCACTGTATAGGATACATGACCAGTGAATTCTTTTAGATAATCTATTATTTAGGATATTAAACAAATGAAAAGTAACGCTAAGATACATGACATTCAAACAATGCTATCTAGAAAATTAACTGCAGTTTTTAGTGAGTAAGTCACCCTAGCAGGTTCCTAGTACTTCATGTGGATTTGGAGACAGACTAGGCTTTGGCCACAAGAGAACCTTTTGAGGAGCTCTTGCATGCCCTGAGGGCCAGGAAAAGACAGTACAGCTTTTCAGGAAAATGGACACTGAGGCACAGGAGGAAGATGGCCGACTTCTGTTAGGACTTTAATGACAGAGCAACACACATGGCTTCTTCCTGTTCTGGGCCACTCCTGGCTTCCTGCATGCTGAGCATTGGCTTGTTTTCTGCAGCACAACATCATTATGGTCTGAAATGCAAAAGCTCATGACTTTACTCCAACACCACCTTTAAAATGGGGCATGAAATACAGTGATATAAATTAACATGAGGCATCAAGGTGTAGCGTGCGTCTCCTCCCATTAAATTTCCCTGTTATAAAGCGGCAGTAATATCAAGTATATTTTTCACACTGATTGTGTGGTTCTCCATTTTATACTGAACAAATGCTCTGCTACACTCAACTTCTTCTTTAGTAACTACTAAAAACATCCTAGTTCTAAATAAAATAAAATTTAAGTGTCCAGAAGAGAAGGGTTCAACTTTCTAAGATATCAAACATTTCTTATAAAATAGAGTCTTGGTCAGTTGGATGTGAGTGAACCTATGCATTGTGTTTCCTTTAATCCAGTGAGAGTTTACCAAGACAAGGATACAATCGATTATAGTGAAAGGAATCCCATCACCAGACATTTGACTTTGCAAATGAAGAGGCCCAAGATATCCACAAAACTCAAACACTCCTTTCCCTATCTTTAAAAATCACATTCATATATTTATTTTGTATGACATTTCAAAGCTGTTTCATGATCCTACTGATTTGAAAAGGCAAGTTCTAAATACTCAACAGTGGTGAAATAAAATTGTCCAGGTACTATGGGAGAAAAACTATTTGGAAAATGACCCTACCTTCACCAGGAAGGAAATGCCATGGGTCTCTGAATTAAGAGGGGGAAAAAATCCATGCAACAGTGCCTACTGGAAATGACTAGGAAATAAATCTTTTTTTCCCTTAAAATAAAGTTCAAGGCAACATTTAAATGAATAATTATTTACCATTCTGTTAAACGCGAGCATGCGTGGCAGGCATCATCTATTAGCACTGATGCTTTTTCTGCCCAGAACGGCTCATTAGCTTCTTTGTAGGTTGCACCGCTTTTAAGATTCAAATTTAGAATCTCCCCCGATTTTGCTGTTTCATTTCTGGCAGCCGGCCAGCAGTAGATATGCATAATATTTCACTGTTAGACCTTGCAAACATCATATCCTGCTGTGCTAAAGAAAACATTGTTCCTTACCACATGAAAATAATCCATCACTTTTCAATCAGCACACAAAAAAAGCTCTACCTGTTTTTTCCATCAGACTCAAGAAAAATTAATGGCCCCAGTGTGAAAGGTGGACCCTCCATACATGATCCATTAAAGTACAAACTAATCAAAATATATCTAGCATCTGATTTGCTAAGCAAGAGAAAACAAAAGAGGTGCAATGGAAAAAATAGGCCCTTCTAAGACCCACACAACCGTGTTCTATCAGCATTAACCTTATTTATTTTAAAAGCACAAGGACATAAATAAAAGATCCTGAAATGAATGCATTGAATTCAATCAATTCAAGTAGACACTCTGTATTTATCTGGAAAAGATGGCCAATGATACTTACTGTGGATTGGAGGAAAATTTTTATAATAAAAATATCTTTAAAAAGTGAAAAAGACAGGTTATAAATTCTCCCAATGGGTCATTAGACAAAATAATACATGAAAGTAAATGTTTTCCTTGGGAATAAAAAATACCAGTATTTTGTCAACTTGTATATGCTTTAAAAAATCATTTCATGCATTTGGACTGTTGTCGTGACACTGTGGGTAAAAGTGCTTGCTGCCAAGCCTGAGGACCTGGGATCTATCCCCAGGATAGATGGTGAGAGGAGAAAGCTTGACTCCTGAGAGTTGCCCTTTGACCTCTACATATGCACCGTGGCAAGCATATGCATGCACATAATAAATGATAATAAATGAAAATGTAAAATAAAATCATTTAGCACCCTTGGCAATGCTGATGTCATAACTAGTCTTGAGTGAGGTATGAAGACATGTTTGAAGGCTGCAAGATTTTTGCAACAGTAATTTAAGCAAAGATACCTACCAAGTCAGAGGGATGCTTGTCAAACAACAATCCATTCTGTAACTTTTTCAGACTTACACTGGAATTGGTGAGATGTCTTTGCTTCTAGAGAATGAGGAGGCTCTCCTGCCTACACCACCACTACTCTTTTTGTATGATCTGTGTCATCTAGGTTAATGCATCTAATAAAAATACATTAATAAAAACAGACATAGTGGAATATGGCTCTTATATTGAGAAAGTATCTCTACTGGTAACTGATTTTGTACTAAGAAATCCTGTTAATATTTTGATCATTTCGTGTTACAATAACACTGTGTTTTTAGCTGAGGTTCCAGTTTCTCTCTCTTTCTTCTCTCTCTCTCTCTCTCTCTCTCTCTCTCTCTCTCTCTCTTTCTAATCTCCAATTCCTCTTGCAACCTTCCTTAGACCAGACTCTCAAAAGCATAATGACTGACATGCTGCCTACTACCCTAAGAGAGTAGCCAGGTGGTGGTGGCTCACACATTTGATCCCTGCACTCGTGAGGCAGAGGCAGGCAGATCTCTGTGAGTTCAAGGCCAGCCTGGTCTACAAAGGGAGTTTCATGACAGTGAAGGCTGTTACACAGAGAAACCCTTTCTAGAACCCTCCCCCGACACCCCCAAACCAAAAACAAACAAACAAACAAACAAAAACTCCACCATAAGAGTATAACCATCTCCTTCAACTGAGGTCCACTGAAGGAAAGAATAGCATTGGAGAATTGTAAAATTTAAAGCCCACTGTTTTTTTAATGTTCTAAAATGTGATTGACATTTTTTATTAAGAGATTTTATATTCATTTTACATATCAACCACAGATTCCCCTGTCCTCCCTCCTCCTACCCCCCAGCTTTCCCCCCAACCCACACCCCATTCCCACCTCTTCCAAAGCAAGATCTCCCATGAGGAGTCAGCAGAGCCTGGTACATTCAGTTGAGGCAGGTCCAAGGCCCTCCTCCCTGTACTAAGGCTGTGCAAAGTGTCTTAGCATATGCACTAGGTTCCAAAAAGCCCACTCATGCACTAAGGACAGGTCCTGGTCCCATTGCCTGGGAGCTCCCTAAACAGTTCAAGCTAAACAACTGTCTCGCTTATCCAGAGGCCTAGTCCAGTACCATGGGGACTCCTCAGCTATTGGTCCACAGTTCATGCGTTTCCACTAGTTTGCAAAGCCCATTATTTTACACAAAGAAACTGGAGTATGTAAAGTTTACATTTTCACCCAAAGTCTCGCAGGTGGAAATGAAGGTTTGGATCTTCTGGAGACTCAGTTTAGTACATACATCCTCATGAATCCTGTGGCTCTTCCCTGGGTCTTGTTTTTCAAACTTTAACTTGCATGTACATGACATGGAGATCTTGTGAACATATAGACACTGATTGAGTGGGTCTGGGACTAGCCAGGAAGTCAGCGTTTCAAACAAAGCTGTAGGGCATGCTGATGCTGCCTTGGGGAGAATATTTGAAGCAACAAAGAATGAAGAACTCTATCAGGCTGCTTGTGAATAACCGTGACGTCTGACCCCATTCCCCACTGACCTGTGTGAACACCTCAGTCTGGTTTACAGATGCTCATTTGACTACCTTTGGAGTGCTCTGACCTACCTCCACTTATTTATGAATTCATTCTCTTGGCCTCTTGAAAATCGGATATGTATTTTTTCAGTCCCAAACTTAATTCCCGAATTCTTCAGGAAGATCTCCTTTTGACCAAATGTAAAGTGATCTTCCCCTCCTCTTATCAGCTTAGCAAGCCAGGTGCCTATTTCTTCAAATACACAGCAAAGCAAGTATAGAAGAGAATAAATTGGTAACAGAGAATGAGGTCCATTAAGTTATAGGACAGAGAAAGTAAAATCACAAACTGTAGAAGTACCTTATTTTACACTGAGAATATTTTTATACCAGTTGAAGAAAAAGAAGCACAGTATATTATGGATTATCATAATTAAAGGGTCATTTTTTTAAATAAAGGTTTAGTTAAGTATGTTAACCATGGTGGGGCATGTTGTCTCTTGGGCCAGTACCCAACTTTGCCATTATAGTAGGAAAGAAGCCACTGGAAATACGTTAAAAAATGGATATAGAAGTGTTTAATAATACTTTGTTTCCCCCCAAAAAAAGAGTCAATATATAGTTTTACTCTGTCTGTAGTGGTCAGACCATAGACAGTATCCCAAAGTCAAGACACAGAGGATTTATTAAACCCTCAATTGGTAGTAGCGTCATCAACTTTGTAATAGGAAGGCAGGCTGAGCAAAGGATGCAGCAGGCAAAGCAAGGAATTGAAATCATTTTCCATAAATTCACCTTTTCTGGAAACAGTCTCCATAATGTGTATCCCTTAGGTCTAAAGTCAACTTTCAAACTCCTGTGACTTTACTATGGAGAGGGGTCACATGGACCCTAGCATGTATAGCATGCTAGGAGCTTGCTAGAGATGCAGATCTCTATCCCTACAGAATAAACATTAGCAAAGGATGTATTCAACAAGACACTCATCATTGTGACTTATAGTCTGAGACCTCAAATTTCGTATGTCAACCATCTGCATCAGAATCCACCAGGCTGGTCAAGATGTCAATCATGGGCCAATCCAGACTTGTTCTATCAGTGCTACTGGAGATGAAGCCACATGGTTTAAAAATGTAGATGTAGAGTTGGGTGGGAGTGAGGTGGGGTATTGAAGTTAGCTTCTCCAGAAAACAGTCTCCTTGGAGGCTCTTCTGAAATGGTGGAGAAACCCAGGGAGATAACCTGAGACCTGGCCTTTGAACAACATTACTGTCTGATTATTGAAAAATTTCAAACAGCCAGTAATACTACAGGCATATTGACAACTCTATTGTTATTGTCACTGTTGTGACAAGAGCATCTTGTTTGATCTCTTTATATAAAATAGCCATTTGTATATACAGATGCATGTATGGTCACCAGAGAGTATCATGCTGTATCCTAACTATGTCAGAGTAAAATCCATTCCAACCAGTTCTTTTAACACAGATAAATCTCAAAAAATTCAAATAAGCAATTTGTTCACGTATTCTTAAGTTCTTTGAAGTATAATTGGTATTCAGTGAAATATATACTTTAAATAATTAGGTTGATTAGTTTTGGTATAGGTACATGCCTACAAAACTCTCATCTCTATAAAGATAGTAAAAATGTTGACATTCCAAATTGTCATCTGAAGACTTCCCATGCTTCTGGTACACCACCAGTTTGCAACATCCTCTGTGGTTTTATGTCAAGGTTCCTAAGTTTTGCCTGGTTTCTACCACTGGGCAGAGATATTTTAAGATTCTTTTTTTTTCATTTTATATATTCAGATCTTTTGCTTGCCAACTAGTATTCTACTAGATTGGTGTGCAAATATTTATTTACTTCCTTTTGAGGGACATTTTGGTTTCTAATTTTTCACTATTGCAAGTAAATCTATGAGTATTTGTGTTCAAGTGTTTGTGTGAACAGTGCATTCATCTTTTCCGTTAATGTGGGATAAAATGCTAAGTCGCACAGTAGTTTCATGTTAGCATGTTAAGAGCACACATACCTTCCCACTGGTGCAAAGCCAGCACTGTTTACGAGCTCCCTCCCACTAGATCCACAGCATCATGACAGGTGGCTGGCGTTTTTGATGTTAGCCATTCTAATCAGCATGTAGTTACATTTTAGTGGAACTGCAATGAATGATTTAAAGACTTCATTGCCAAGAAAAGAGACTATAACTAAATGCATTCGGCTTTCGTTCTCTCTTTCCTAGACATTTAAGATCCAGTTTCTACTGCAGAATTTCCCTCTGTTTTATCATGGCCAAAAGAGTTCATTCCCCTTTCCCCTTTGACTTCTGCAGATAATCATATGCCTTTAAAGGATCCAACAACGCGAATTAGGAGTGCCCTGGGGCAAGGTAAAACTTGGTCCATGTAATCAATCATATCTGTTTCGCTGAACGATAATGACCCTAAATACAGGAAGACATCTTCAGTGAGGCAGACTTGATTTCATAAAGTCTGTAATGGTTCATGAGTAGAAACCAGTTTTTATATTTGCTTCTGCTGTGCTTGGTCATACCTACTCCCCTCTTGTAAGGCAGAGGTGAGCTTATTGGTGTGCAGTTGTGGCACCGTATCAAGATATAGGAATCACCAACTCAGGAGATCAGCCAGCCTGCTTTGGAAATACTGCCTGCAATGATTCAAGCTAGGGAACAGAATGCATTGTGTAATATCCAGCATCAAACAGGCCTTTACAAACAGTAAATGTTGTCATTTACCCTGGGTTCCATCTATACCTATTGCTCTCAAACCAAGAAAATTCAAAGACTCGAAGATAAATGTATGACCTGAAAGAACAATTTTAACAAACATAGCAGAAAACATATGTCAGATTTTTTGGGGAAAACTATGGCGTTGTCAGGATTCAAAAGTGTGATAGGGACAAACAAAATTATCATGATTCCCAAGTACATGCAATTCCACAGTGTAAGTCACTTTGTCATTCACTTTTCTGGTTTTATTAAATTTCAACTATCCAGTATTTTATTCAGTTACTGAGAGGTGAGAGTAAGCCTTTAAAATCTGTGACTTCTTTTGGACACACTTCCCACAGTTTTACATAATATAAGAGAGGAATTGTGCAAATCCCTAGTCAACTTCTACCCTTTAGAAAATGATCCCTAAATTAGAATGAACATGTGATACAGTGAGCATCATGACCTCTAAAGAGACATTTATGAGAATCTCATATTGAGTAAAATGACGGTCTTGACAAGGGTGATGAAGTTGAGGATGAGGATGGAGAAGTTAATGATGACAATGATGAAAACAGTACCCTGTTAATGATAATGACCAGCCGACATTCTCAGGGTGTTTATTCTGGGCTGACAATCTGCTAAAGGCTCTGGGTGCATTGTCTCATTTAGTCTGTGCAAAGCCTTGTCAGCTTGGTCCTATTATTATCTCCCTTTTACAAGGAAGTTCAGTGAAATAAATTACATAGACTGTATGCCACTTTGTAAGCGCTCTCCATTCTGCTCTTGTCTCTCTGTTACTACAAAAAATGGGACTTTAGCTCTAATAATTATTATTAACAGAAAAATCGGAGGACAGACAATGTGCAATTTGGTCGGAGGAAGAGCTCGGTGGCTCTCAACCTGGATAACAATCAGTTAATGGCTGTAGATATCAGGAATACAGGAGAAAGCTCCTCAAGCCCAGATCATTATGCAGCAGCTCAGCATGTTTATTAATCATTGTGCACAATTAAAATGCCATTTCATCCCTCTAATTAAAACAAGTAGTTCCCCGAGGCTAGCACCTGAACTAATGAAGCCTGGTTGCCTAAGGATCTCACTCAGGGAAGGGAATTAAACAATGGAGGCAGAGGTATGTTTACTAAGGCCTAGACAACATCAAACTGTGTATGACATCATGAGCAAGTAGACCAGTAAAGGCTGGTTTTAAAGGGCCTGGCATGCTTTGCTTTCTGAGTGGAGACTGGATTTGAACATTGAAATGATTCTAGCTATTTAATTAGTTGGATCCTATTCTTTGTCAGCCTGGGTAGCTTAGAGTTAACGTTGAATGTTTTTCTTCCTTGGTATGTCAAGTACATGTCTTGCTGCTAAGAGAAAGGGGTTCCAGGGACGATGTGTTTGTATCCAGGTATTCGGGATGTTTTACAGGATTCTGACATGTGTTGACTTTACCAATAAAATAGAATGGATAAGCCTTAGAAGCACAACTTAAAACAGAAAAAAAAATAATTGACAAGATGAAAGAAAACCCAAGATCCAGTCCTGTGTTGTCACCTGGACTGAATGGTCACGAGTATAGCCCTTAGTTCTTTATCATAAATCAAGAGGACTGGATAAACAGTTAAGAAGATTTTTCAGCCAGGTGGTAGTGGTGCTTGAGGCTAGCCTGGTCTACAGAGCAAGTTCCAGGATAGCTCAAGCTACACAAAAAATTCCTATCTTGAAAAACCAAAAAAAAAAAAAAAAAAAAAGGAAAAAAAATTTTTTTTCATAGTTACAAAATCATATGATTTGAGTGTAAAGAGTTTTCATTGCATCTTAATTTCTCTAAAAATTCGACCGAATTGTCTCATTTATTCTTCTCATCATTTTTGTGTAGTTGATCACCATGTCTGATATGATACTTTGCAAATACCAACTACTCCGTTAAAAACATGCAGGAAACATGATTTGGGTTAAATTTGAGGATTTCATAATTTACAGGTTTTACTATCTGCACCAAGTGTTTGTTATTACCGAGAGAATTCCTCTATCCACGGTGCTGCGTTACTGACAAGGAAGAGCTGATCTGGGCATCTGAGGAGTTGCTTTCTTCAAGCTACTGACTCAGCCCTCTGCAATTCAATGCTTGAGAGGCTTCATATGGCCTTCCACTAGGGACAGCCAGTGCTTCCTCATCTCTGTGTGTTATTCCCACGGCCCTTGAAATTTGCCCAGATCCCAGGGAAACAGTTATTTCTTAAGTGTGAAGTAGATCTGAGTGCTCTGTTTATGAGACAAATTCCACAAGAATCTGGTCATGTTTTAAAGACTTTCAGAAGGAAACCACATATCCCATTATTGTAAGCAGGAAGGTCACATGAGGCTCACAGACCTGAAACTCAACTGTGGAGCTCAGACTGGCTGAAATCAAAAGATCAATTAAGAATTTACAGTATCCCCCCTCACCCCACCCCCGTCCACACATACACACATGATCTCTGAGCCATAGGTTCAGGAATTGTGCTGTGGATTGTAAACATCAAGAGAAAAGGGAGTTTGCTGTGAGAGACCTGAACAAGGACAACATCAAGAGGTGTGTTAATATGGAAGGGAGAAGTCTCATGGGGTCTCTCAACCCTAGACAAAGAACAGCAAGCAACTAATGAATGCAGAATTTTGAGAAATAGTCTTCTTTAGGGAAGAGCCACCCAGTTAGTTACCTGACACTAAGCAGTTAGCCCTGAAACTATATGCATACAAGTGACTGTATATGAACTGAGCAGGTTGCATTTATATATATAGTGATATACAAGCACACACATGTATACATGTAACAACAGTTAAATAAGAGGTCATTAATTTGAGAGAGAGAAAGGGGATGCATGGGAACGGTTGGAGGGAGGAAAGAGAGGGAAAAAACAATGTAATTATATTTTAATTAAAAAAATTGAAAACAATCTAGTACTACCACTGGAAGCCAGCATCTAGACCCTCTTTTGCTTCCTTCTGGCAAATGAGAAAAGATGACCATTGCACACAAATGTAGCTATTTTCTTCCCATGACAGAGCCCACAGTATGTGTGTGTCAGGGGTGAGGTGTCTTCACTGTGGCATGCAGGATCCAGAACTGGATAGGGTTATTGCGTCTCTTACTTTCCTGCTTTCCATATTTATAACCAAGCACCCTGCTCCGATGTCATTATTTTCAACAAAGTTGAAAGGCAATCATGAGGTGGTAGTAGTCATACTAATAGAAAATAGCCAAACAATGAGGAAATATTAAGGCTTTAATTTTTTTTATAGTATCTATACTATACTTAGGACCAGGAGTCTGTTGGTCATTATAGATTCCAAACTCTGGTTGTAAAAACTAATATTTTCAGAGTTTAGTCTCCCTGTGACTGGGCAATGGTTCCTGTCAAAGCTAAACCTTCCTTTCCAAACTGAAGCTCAGTTTCTCTCTCTATGTCATTGTATGGAGTACAACTCAGTCAATAAGACATCCAGACACCAGCAGAGAGCAGCCAATAACTCAGATCGAGTGGCATGATAATTGGGTTTCCTAAGCCTATTTTTGGTATTAGAAGAAGTTAATCAACCATAAAACACAAACTCATCAGAATCTAAGGTCTGATTCAATTAACTTCTGGCCTCAAACACTTAAGTGATTTTTTTTCCAAATCACTATATCATATTTTGCCAAGAAATAAAGGATTGTGTGGGATGGGAAATTGCAAAGACTGGGTGAACCATTTCTTTTAAATGGCATTATTTTGTCCACAATTCTCATTTTTAATAAAAATGAAAACAAAGCTTTTTTCTTACCCAGAAGGGGATGGATGTAATTGTGAACTTTCAAGTCAAAGCAAAAGGATTGGAATTTTATAGATTTTTGTTTGTTTGTTTGAAGTTTCACTTATTTTCTTATATCACATTTACTTTGGAACACTGGCAAACTAGAAATTTAGGCAACATGTGATCTGTACCCAGCTTTTGACTTGTTAAAGACTTTGTGTGTAATATATATATTCATGCCTATGCAGAAATGTGTGTACACACATGTGCGTGTGTGTGTGTGTGTGTGTGTGTGTGTGTGTGTGTGTGTGTGTAGGCCAGGAGACAGCTTCAGATGTCTTCCTCAGGTATTGTCTGTTTGTTTGCTGTGCTGTGTCTTTGAGGTAGGGTCTTCATTGGTCTGGAATTCACCATACAGGAAGGATGGACTGACCAGCGAGGGATCCACCTGTCTCTGCCTCCCCATCCTGGGATCACACTTCTGTGTGACACTCAGCTCAATATCTTTACAGGATTCTTGTTGTCACTCAGGGCTTTGTACTTGCAAGGACAGTACTTTGCTGACTGATATGCTCCATTCCACAGAAACCTGATTAAATATTCCATATATGATGGGTTGGTGGTGTAGCTCAGGGATAGGGCACAAAAAAAAAATTCTTGGACTGAAGTCCCAATATTAAGAACAAAAGTCCTAATCACCACATATTTAGCTGTGTAATACTAGGTAAACTGTCACATTTCTATAATCCAGTTGTAAAATAGAGGGGGTGATATCATCATGGAAAAACAATAAAAGTCAGATCTCTTGTTTCCTGAATCATCACTCTATTTCAGATAAAGTTTCATTAGTTTTAAGGGTAGAAGAAAAGATGTTGTTACTTTTTGGGGTTGGGGTTCAGAGATTGAAAAGTAAAAAGTAGATCACAATTTTGGTAGGCAGGTCAGGGTATCAAGACATAAGTAACTGGTTTCAAAATGCAAGACAGGATCTACTGTCAAGCACAACACAGACAGGATCCACAGCCAAGCACACAGACAGTCCTAGGTTCATTGTCTGGCGGGTAGAGAATGGGCTGAACATGGTTAGGTATCAGAACATAATCCAGTCGATGGGGGAGGGTCAGAGGAGTTCAAATTCATTCACTCATTTTTTTTTCCCCCAAAATGATATACCAAGAACCTATACTGTTTCTGTTATTAGTGTAAAATGTTCATGGGCTATCTGGGGGGAACAGATAACACACACATGCATGATAACACACTATGCTCAGTGCTGGTAGCATTATTAAAGGCTTTTGAGATCAAAGAAACGAACATCGGAAGAGTTGGGGAAAGCTCTGGGGGTAGGCAGACATAGGACAAGGAAGGGAATGTTGGTCTATTAAACAAGAAGTTGAAGTTTGTTAAAGTCACAGTTCAGGACATGACAGTTCCGATTTTAGGGGTGTAGAATAAATACATAAGGGTTACACGAAAAAGGGAACACAAACATTCAATAGCCAGGCAAGAGGGATAGATGGAGAGTGTAGAGAGTCCAGATTTGTAAGTGATCACGTGTTTCTTCTGATGCATCATGACAGCTTTCGGGGGGCTACTGAAGTGTTGGATGACTCAGCGACTCTGAATTTTATTAGAAATTTAACATTTAACAGTCCCCACCCCCTTTCTCCTAATACCTCACCACCTAACCTTTCCCCCAGATGTACTCCTCTGCTTCTCTTCAGAAAAGGGCAGGCCTACCAGAGATATCAACCAAACATGGCATACCATGTTGCAATAAGACTAGGCACATTCCCTCATATTAAGGCTGGATGTGGCAACCCAGTAGGAGGAAAAGGGTCCCAAAAGCAGACAAAAGAGTCAGAGACACCGCCACTCCCATTGTTAAGTGTCCCACAGGAACACCAAGCTACACAACTATACCATACATGCAGAGGACCTAGATCAGACCCATAAGGCTCCCCAGCTGTCGCTTCAGTCTCTGTGAGCCCCTGTGTCCTTGACCCCTCTGGCTCCACAATCCTTCCTCCCCCTCTTTTCCCAAGCTCTGTCTAGTGTTCGGCTGTGGGTCTCCACATCTGCTCCATCAGTTGCTGGATGAAGCCTCTTTGATGATGATTATGCTAGGCTCTGGTCTACAAGTATAGAAGAGTATCATTAGGAATAACTTCATTGATTTTTTTTCCCCCAGACATCTTTGGTTTTGTCCCACGTCTCTGGGCTATCCAGCCTCTGGTTCCTGTCCCTCTGTGGGCATGGGCTCCCTCTTGTGGCATGGGTCTCAAGTTGGACTGGTCATTGGTTGGTCATGAATCTGAGCCCCCATTACCCCAGCACATTTTGTAGGCAGGACAAATTGCAGGTTGAAAGTTTTGTGGCTGGGTCGATGGCCCAGTCACTGGAAGCTTTGCCTGGTTACTGGAGATGGCCTGTGCGGGCTCTGTATCCTCCATTACTAGGAGCCTTAGTTTCCCCTGGGAATTTCCATTATACCTTGCTTCGGAAATGCCCCATAACTCCAGTCATCTCTCCCAATACTCTCTTCCTCCACACACCCACCTATTCCCTCTGGTTCCCATCCCCACCCACTTTCAGTCCACCCAAGAATCTATTCTGTTTTCCCTTACCAGGAAGATCTCCTTGAACCCTCCTGGTTACTTAGCCTCTCTGGGTCTATGGGTTTTAGCACAATTGGCCTTTATTTTACAGCTAATATTCACTTATAAGTGATTACATACCATGTTTATATTTCAGGGTCTGGGTTACCTCATTCAGGATGATTTTTTTCTAGTTCCATCAATTTGCGTGCAAATTTCATGATGTTATTTTTTTTAACAGCTGAGCAATACTCCATTGTGTAAATGTACCCCCTTTTCTCTATTTGTTCTTCAGTTGAGGGACATGTAGGTTGTTCCCAGTTTCTGGCTATTACAAATAAAGCTGCTATGAACATAGCTGAGCAAGTATCCTTGTGATAGGATGATGCTTCCTTTGGTATATGCCCATGAATGGTATACCTGAGTCTTGAGGTAGATTGATTCCCAATTTTCTGAGAAACTGCCATATTGATTTCCAAAGTGGCTATACAGATTTGCACTCCCACCAGCAGTAGGAGCTGTCACTTGTGTTTTTGATCTTAGCCATTCTGACAGGTGGAATCTGAAAGCCATTTCAATTTGCTTTTCTCTGATTGGAAAGGATGTTGAATATGTCTTTAAGTGTTTCTCAGTCATTTGAGATTCCTCTGTTGAGAATTCTCTGTTTATGTCTGTACCTCATTTTTAATTGGATTCTTTGGTTTGTTGATGTCTAGTTTCTTGACTTCTTTATGTATTTTGGATATTAGTCCTCTATCAGATGTGAGGTTGGTGAAAATCTTTTCTCATTCTGTAGACTGCTGTTTTGTCCTATTGATGATGTCCTTTGCCTTACAGAAGCTTTTCAGTTTAATGAGGTCCCATGTATTAATTGCTGATCTTAGTGCCTGTGCTCTAAGTGTTATGTTCAGGAAGTTGTCTCCTGTGCCAATGCATTCAAGGCTACTCCCCACTTTCTCTTCTATCAGGTTAAGTGTACCTGGCTTTTTGTTGAGGTCTTTTATTCACTTGGACTTGAGTTTTGTGCAGGGTGATAAACATGGATCTATTTGTGTTCTTCTACATGTAAACATCCAGTTAGACCAGCACCATTTAATGAAGATGCTTTCTTTTTTCCATTGTGTATTTCTGGCTTTTTTTTTTAAATAAAAAATTAGGTGTCCATAAGATTTATGTCTGGATCTTTGAATAGATTCCATTGATTAAGCTATCTGTTTTTATGTCATTACCATGTGGTTTTTATTATTATAGCTATGTAGTGCAGCTTGAAGTCAGGGATGGTGATACCTTCTGAAGTTCTTTTATTGTACTGGATGGTTTTAGTTATCCTGGGTTTTTTGTTTTTCCATATGAAGTTGAGTATTGTTCTTTTGAGGTCTGTAAAGAATTGTGTTGAAATTTTGATGGGGATTGTATTGAATCTGCAGATTGCTTTTGGTAAAATAGCCATTTTCTTTTCTTTCTTTTTTTTTGTTTTTTTTGAGACAGGGTTTCTCCATGTAGTTTTGGTTCCTATCTTGGATCTCACTCTGTAGACCAGGCTGGCCTTGAACTCACAGAGATCTGCCTGCCTCTGCCTCCTGAGTGCTGAGATTTAAAGGCATGCACCACCGCTGCCTGGCAAAATGGCCATTTTTAATATGTTAATTTTACCAATCTATGAGCATGAGAAATTTTCCATCTTCTGATATCTTCTTTGATTTCTTTCTATCAAAGCTTTCCTTGATGTTATTGTCATACAGGTCTTTCACTTGCTTGGTTAGAGTTATCCCAAGATATTTTATATTATTTATGGCTATTGTGAAGGGTATTGTTTCTCTGATTTCTTGCTCAGCCCATTTGCCATTTGCATGTAGGAAGGCTACTGATTTTTTTCTAGTTAATCTTTTATCCAGCCACTTCAGTGAAGGTGCTTATAAGGTATAGTAGTTCCCTGGTAGAATATTTGGGGTCACTAATGTATACTATCATATCATATATCATATCATCACTTTGACTTCTTCCTTTCCAATTTGTATCCCCTTGATCTCCTTTAAATGTTTTATTGCTCTAGCTAGAACCTCAAATACTATATTGAATAACTACGTAAAGAGTGGACAGCCTTGTTTTGTTCCTGATTTTAGTGGAATTGGCAATAGGCTTTCTGTAAATTGCCTTTATTATTTTTAAGTATGTCTCTTTTATCCTTGATTTCTCCAAGACTTTTTATCATGAAGGGGTGTTAGATTTTGTCAAAGGTTTTTCAGCATCTAATGAAATGACCATTTTTTTTCCTTTCAGTTTGTTTATATGGTAGATTACATTGATTGTTTTTTGTATGTTGAACCATGCCTGCATCTCTGGAATGAAGTTTACTTGACCTTGGTGGATGATCTTTTTGATGTGTTCTTAGATTTGGTTTGCAAGTATTTTGTTAAGTATTTTTGCATCAATGCTCATGAGGGAAATAGGTCTGTAATTCTCTTTCTTCATTGAATCTCTGTGTAGTTTGGGTATCAGGGTGACAGTAGCCTCATAAAATGAACTTGGCAATGTTCCTTCTTTTTATATTTTGTGAAATAATTTGAGGAGTGTTGGTAGTAGGTCTTTTTTGAAAGTCTGGTAGAATTCTGTGCTAAAACCTCTGGCCCTGGATTTTTGTTGTTGTTGTTGTTGGGAGACTTTTAATAACTGCATCTATTTCTTTAGGGGTTATAGGTATACTTACATTGTTCTATCATGATTTAATTTTGGTAAGTGGTATCTATCAAGAAAAATGTGCATTTCTTTTATATTTTCCAATTTTGAGTAGTACAGGTTTTTGAAATATGACCTAATGATTCTTTGGATTCCCTTGGTGTCTGTTGTTATGTACACTTTATTGTTTCTGATTTTGTTAATTTGTATAGCAGGGTCCTTGGGTGTTGTTCTTTTTGGGGGTGGGGGCCAAGTAGGCACAGAGTCAAACCACACAGACCCCGGGAGAATGTCGAAACAACAAGCTCAGTTTATTCAGTTAGAGGCAAGCCTTATATACCCTCCACCCCACCCTGGGGGGGAGGTCTGATGAATATGTATCAGCTGGTGTGACATGGCTGTCTCTTATTGGTCCAGGTCATCTCCAGATCATGTTTCAGCTGCTGTTGCTAAAGCCCTTAGGCAGACCCAGGCTGGCTCTCAGAAAGTATCTTTTTTTACTTGGCGGCCTCAAGCCTGTTTGGGATGGATCATCCCACAAATTTGGATATTCTTTCTCTGACTTTTGTTACTTCAGATAAGGGTTTGTCTATCTTGTTGATTTTCTCAAAGAACCAACTCTTTGTTTCATTGATTCTTTGTATTGTTCTCTTTGTTTCTATTTTATTGATTTCAGCCTTAGTTGATTATTTTCTGCTGTCTATGCCTCTTGGATATGTTTGCTTCTTTTTGTTCTAGAGTTTTCAGATGTTCTGGTAAGTTGCTAATATGAGATCTATCCATTTTCTTTATGAGGGCACTTAGAGCTATTATCTTATCTCTTATCACGTCTTTCATTGTGTCCCATAAGTTTGGGTATGTTGTGTATTCATTTTCTTTGAATTCTAGGAAGTCTTTAATTTCTTCCTTTCTTCCTTCCTTCCTTTCTTTCTTTTTTTCTTTCTTTTTCAAGACAGGGTTTCTCTGTGTAGTTTTGGTGTCCGTCTTGGATCTTGCTCTGTAGACCAGGCTGGCCTTGAACTCAGAGAGATCTACCTGGCTCTGCCTCCCGAGTGCTGGGATTAAAGGCATGTGCCGCCACCACCCGGCATTAATTTCCTTATTTCTGCCTTAATTCATTAGTCATTTGGTATAGAGTTGTATAGTTTTCATGAGTTTGTGGGCTTTTTGTTGTTTCTGTTGTTGCTGACATCCAACTTTATCAGTGGTGGCCTGATAGAATGCAGGATTATTTCAGTTTTCTTGTATTTGTTGAGACTTGCTTTGTGACCAAGTATATGGTCAATTTTAGAGAAAGTTCTTGAGGTGCTGAAAAGAAAGTATATTCTTTTGTGTTTGGGCAAAATGAACTATAGATATCTGTTAGGTCCATTTGGTTCATAAAGTCTGTTAGCTCCCATATTTCTCTGTTTAGGTTTTATCTAAATGACTTGTCAATTCGGTGAGAGTGGGTTATTGAAGTCTCCCACTATCACTGTGTGTGGGTCATTGTGTGATTTAAGCTATAGAAATGTTTCTTTTAAATATGTGGGTGCCCTTGAATTTTGGCATAGATGTTAAGAATTGAGACATCATCTTGGTGGATTTTGCCTTTGTTGCATATGAATTATCTTTCCCTATCTATTTTTGATTAATTTTGGTTTGAAGTCTATTTTGTTAGAGATTAGAATAACTACATCAGCTTGCTTCTTGCCATTTACTTGGAAAATATTTTTCCAATCCTTTACACCAAGGTAATGTCTATCTTTGATGTTGTGTTTCTTGTATTCAGCAGACAAATGGATTCTGTTTCCACATCCATTCTCTTACCCTGTGTTCCCCCCTCCCCCCCTTTGGGGAATTGAGTCCATTGATATTGAGAGATATTGGTGACTAAATATTATTAATTTGTGTTATTTTTGTTAGTGCTGATAGTAGTGGTGGTCATAATGTATTTGTGTGTGTGTGTGTGTGTGTGTGTGTGTGTGTGTGTGTGTGTGTGTGTTTCCCTTTTTGGTTTTGCTGGTGTGAGATTATTTATTGCCTGTGTTTTCCTGGGTGGAGTAAACCTTCTTGAGTTGGAGTTTTCCTTCTAGTACCTTCTGTATGGCTGAACTTGTAGACAGATATTGTTTAACTTAGATTTGTCATGTAATGTCTTTTTTTATTCATCTATGGTGATTGAAAGTTTTTCTGGATGTAGTAGTCTGGGCTGGTATCTGTGGTCTCTTAGAGTCTGCAAAACATCTGCCCAGGCACTTCTGGCTTTTAGAGTCTCTGTTGAGAAGTAGGGTGCAATTCTAATAGGTCTGTCTTTATATGTTACTTGGCCTTTTTCCCTTGCAGCTTTTAATATTCTTTCTTTGTTCTGTATGTTTAGTATTTTGATCATTATGTGGCAAGGGGATTTTCTTTTCAGGCCTGCTGTATTAGGTGTTCTGTAAGCTTTCTGTACTTTTATACTCATCTCCTTTTTTAGAGTAGGAAAATTTTCTTGTATGGTTTTGTTGAAAATATTTTCTGGGTCTTTGAGCTAGGATTCTTCTCCTTCTTCTATTCCTATTATTGTTAGGTTTGGTATTGTCATAGTGTCCACGATTTCCTGGATGTTTTTTGTCAGGAACTTTTAAGAGTTAACGTTTTCTTTGACAGATGTCAATTTCTTGTATGGTATCTTCTGTGCCTGGGAGTCTCTTCCATCTCTTGTGTTCTGTTTGCGATACTTGTGTCTGTAGCTCCTTTTTGCTTATCTAGGTTTTCCATCTTCAAGATTCCCTCAGTTTCTGTTTTCTTTATTGATTCTATTTCCATTTTCAGATCTTGAACAGTTTTATTCATTTTCCTTTATCACTTTGTTTGTTTTTTTTTTCTTAGCTTTCCTTAAGGGATTTATTCATTTCCTTCCATTGTTTGTGTTTTAATGGATTTTTTAAAGGGCTTTATTCATTCCTCCAATTGTTTGTTTGTGTTTTCCTGGTTCTCTTTAAGGGATTTATTAATTTCTTCTTTAAACTCCTCTACCGTCTTTATAAAGTTGGTTGTAAGGTCATTTTCTTGTGCTTCAGCTGTGTTGGAATATTCAGACCTTGCTGTAGCAGGATAGCTAGGCTCTAGTGGTGCCATTTTCCCCATGGTGTGCATCTGCTGGAGTTTTGGTGACCTGTGTAACCTTTGGGGTTCTGGGGTTCTGGGAACTTGCATGGCCTCTGGTAGAGCAGAGGGGCTTCTGCCAGAGCTGGGGGCTGGGATATGGAGACAAGGGGAGTGGGCTGTTGAGGAATGCTGGGTGTAGGAGAGTTTCCAGGGCAGGTGGGCTTCTTACCTGTTCTGACAGGCATGGCATACTCCTGAGCAGACTTAAAGAGTGTTCTTAATTCAGCACTATATCTGCTTCTTAAACAATTCTGTGAAATAAGCATTATTAAATTAAACATTTTCACATTTTATAGGTGAAGAGAATGAAATAGAGAAAATGAAAGGCTTAGAATTTTCTAGTTTTTAAATAGAATTCTGGATTTAGTTCACATCTTTGATCCCTAAAATAATATTCACCTGTCTCTATTGCACACACACCACACACACACACACACACACACACACACACACACACACACACACGGGCTATGGATAAGCTTTATCACATCTATCTTTTTAACATTGGTATTAGGGATCTAATTCAGCAATTTTCTTTCCTCCTACCATAAGTATTAGAAGTTAATTGTTTACAGATGAGCATGGAAATCATATAGTTACAAAACCAGCTATAAAATCTCCCCTGTCTTGAGTCCATGCACTGGGCTAATTTTCTCCTACTATTGACTTGCTTTAGTCAAAGGGACTACAGAGAGCTACTCAACTGGAGACTTTAAAAATGTTTGTGCCAGTTCTTTTTTTGATGTTCTTTGGAACTTATCATAAAAGAAACCTTAGTGTGGACATGTAAGATGGCTCAGTGGGTAAAGGCACTTGCCATTATAACCGATGAATTCCATACCCAAGACCCACATGACAGAAGCAGAGAAACAGCTTCTCCAAGTTATCCTCTTGTTGGGGAATATTATTTTAAGATGTGTTGCTTTTGCTAATCTTGTATTTGTTTAACTCTGTGAAGCTGTGTTACTACGTCTGTCTACAACACCTGATGGTCTAATAAGAACTGAAAGGCAAATAGCAAAGCAGGAGAAAGAATAGGTGAAGCTGGCAGACAGAGACAATGTATAGAAGGAGAAATCTGGGAGGAGAAAGAAGAAAAGAGGTGGAGGAATGGAAAAAGAAGAAGCAGCTAAAGAAGGAGGAGGATGCAAGGGGCCAGTCACTCAGCTACACAACCAGCAATGGTGTAAGAAAGAAAGATACAGAAATAGAAAAAGGTAAAAGTCCAGGGGCAAAAGACAGATGAGATAATTTAAAGTTAAGAAAAACTGGCTAGAAACAACCCAAGTTAAGGCCAAGCATTCATAATTAAGTATAAGCCTCCATGTGTGATTTATTTGGGAGCTGGGTGGAGGGCCTCCTAAAAGAGCAAAACCAAACAACAACATCTTCTGATCTCAACATTGCACTGTGGCACATATTGGCTTGTACACACACACACACACACACACACACACACACACACACACACAAAACAATAATAATACATAACTATATACATATATATATATATTATCCTAACTGTTGCATCTAAAGAGACATGTTGCCAAATTATCCCTATTGGTCTAAGAAACCTCAAACCAACAGGAAAACCTATCAATAAGGTTACTGTGGGATAACTGGCCCAGGCAAAGAAACATAGACCAAAATAATTACTCTGACTCACTGTTTTAAGCCTTTAAGTTTTGGGGTTCTTGGCAGTAAAATTCATCCAGCCCCAGGTATTTCTGCAAACACCCTTTGTGTATATTGACATCTGAACAAATTAATAAAAGCGAAATTTGTTAGAAATGTACAAAGGTCTTAATTCTACCAATTTTAGGAGCAACTGTCAGATTTAGGCATATGAATTACCTGGGAATTTATGAAAAACCTCAGATTCTTGAGATCATGCAAGGCCCATCAAGTCAGAATTTCTGGGCAATGACCTAGAAATTTTACTTTTACTTAGCACCCATTCATTCTTATCTCTAGAAAAATTTATTTTAAATAAGGTATTATTTTATCTATGTGGAAATATCATTTATTTCTTTGACAAATTACCTGTAAACTTTTTTCTTTTTCTTTTTCTTTTGCTTTGAGACAGTCTTCTATGTAGCCTCAATTACTTGGAATTTATTAATCAATCCAGGCTGCCTCCAGCTTAAGAGTGTATTATTTTTGCCTCCCAAGAGATGGGGTTGCAGGGTGGTACCACCACCCTCAGCTGAAATGAACATTTTAACTACTGTGAAAGAGGGGCTAGCGAAAAGGCTCAATGGGCAACATACCCACATACACAAGTATGAAGACCTGAGTTTGAATCCCTGGCACTCAGGTTAAAAAAAAATCAGGCATGTTTAAGGCATATCTATAGCCCTGGTGTGTGTGTGTGTGTGTGTGTGTGTGTGTGTGTGTGTGTGTGTGTAATAGAGACAAGTGGATACCTGGCATTTGTTGGCTAACTAGTCAAACAAATTGGGGAGTACTGTTCTCAGTTAGAGACTTTTCTCAAAAACTAAGGGGGAAGCAATTGAAGAAGACACCAGATGTTGACCTTAGCCCTTCATAAGCACATTTACTCATCCATACTCTACACATACACTACACATACCACACACAAATTTTTTAAATAAGCTACCATAAAAGAATAGTAATCACTAATCTTTTATTTATCTTTTACACACTGTTGTCTTTAGTTTCATAGCCTCTGGTTTTATAATATAAAAAGACACCATCAATGCTTAAAATATAACAAGCGTTTGATGTTATTGCAGAGTGAGTAATGCAGGTTCATAGCAAAGTTAAGTTGCTAGGAAAAAAAAAATAAATGAAATGGAGAGGGGTGACTTAAGGAGAAATGCAAGATGCGAAGGGAAGTGATCACTGGGGAGTCCATAGGCTCCTGAAGTCAAGTTCAAGACAGGACAGAAAGACTGGCAAGAAGAACAGCAGACTCACTAAAGTATGGCCTCAGCATAGTGAAGACCAGTTTTTAGTGTAGCACCGTCAAGTTTCTGCTGTGAACTTATAATACAATGACAAAGAGTCAGCAAGACTCAAGAGGCACAAAAGAATGCTACAATGTGTGCTCAAGTCCTGTGTCACCTAAAGAGCAGAAGGGAGGGCTGGGAGCTAACTTCTAGTGAATGAGAGGGGTCCAGTTACACTTGGAACTCAACGAAGAGAAGAATCAACTGCCTCATTACTATGCACAAGGCTATTCACTCTTCTATGTGAGGAGAATGATTGCAACTTGAAGAGGAAAGCAGCAAACCACTAATCAGGAAAGAGCAGGTTTAACCTATTCAAGTATGTTCCAAATTATCCAATTAGCTAGATTGCCAATAAGTTCCTTGTAGCATTTCCATTGGCACTGGCAATACCATAATCAGTTGTTTTAATCAAGCCATAGAAAACAAAAATGATGAGCTGAATAGACTCATAACAAGGACTGGGCAATTAGAGGCATCAGGTCACTGCTGTTGAGTTACTCTAATTTGGTGTGGGTTTGTATTACCCTCTGACCCATCTTCAGTCTATGCTACTACTCCTTACGCCCTCGGCACCTCAGATGGGGTACCATTGTCACATGGGTGACCCTTACTTTAGTTCTCTTCCTGGTTGAGAAGCCAATGGCCACTTGAACCATATCCTGGTAGTCTTGTTGTCATCTACTGGTTAGAATAGTTTGTAATCCTTAAGCACTGACATCAGAAAATGAGGGGCTCTGGCTCCTCATTCCCTTGGCTTTCCTGAAGACAGAGCTATCCCAGTTTGGTTCCTCTATTGCTAAGATAAAACACTGACCAAAAGCTACCTGGGGGTGAAAGAGTTTATGCAGTTTATAGATGACAGTCTATCATGGAGGTAAGCCCAAGCAGGTAGTGAAGGCAGGAACTTAGAGAAGAAACCAGAGACGACTACTGCTTATTGGATTGTTTCTCATGGATTTCCCAGCCTGCTTTCACATACAACCCGAGACAACCTGCTTCATGGTGGCACTGCCCACAGTGGGTTGGACCCTTTCACATCAATCACTCATTAAAAAAAAATGGCCTCATAGACATGCTGGCAGGACAATATGATGGAGGGTGGAGACAGTTCCTTGTTTGAGGTTCCTGATTCCCAGATGACTCTAGTTCATGTCAGGTTGACACAACTAACAGACAAGCAAGTATTTTGTCCTTGGTGAGCAGTAATAGTCTGATGGCAGGGTCTGTCTGCCTGTACTTCCAAGATACATATTTGACAAATAGCATACACAATTGACACTCTGTATCCAGGGAAGTCACCTCCATGGATTCAGTAAACCATGGATCAGAAATATTCAGAACAAAAAGTCTGTCCACACTGAACATATGCAGAATTTTTATTGTCATTATTCCCTAAACAATATAGCATAACAGACTTTTTTTTTTAACAACATCAACAGTGTAACAGGTGTTCTAAGTCATCTAGAGATGATTTAAAGTACACTGGGGGATGTGCGTTGGTTATATGCAAACATGATACAGTTTTGTTGTATAAACATGAACATCTATAGATGTGATAATAGATGAAGGTCTCTTAACCAGCTACTCATAGAGAGCCAGGGAAAACTGAAGTTATCAATGTCTTATGTATGGCCAGCATGTAAAGAGGAAGGAAAAGATGATTGGGACCAGTCTGAATATAGTCCAACAAAGGACCAGGACACCATATTTTAAATAAGTCTGGCCACAACAAATAGGAGGAGCCTTTGATTTTATTCATTTATCCCACAGTTTAGGGAGATGTCTGGAGTAGCATTACACTCATCAAATATTTATTGAGAGATACTTTTCTCTCTCAAGTAGAAATTATGAAGTGAACTGATTTCCATATTTGGTTTAACACCAGCACTCCAGGACAAAAAGGAAGAGTAGGAGACAGAAACTCAGCTTTCCCTTGAGCCATCAACATATTTACAGTGTAAGAATGGAAGAAGTGTTATCTTGGGAAGGACATTGCCCTGTCTAGTGCATATGAAATATTTCTGAATTAATTCTACGAGAGTTGATGGTACAAGCTCACCACTGCTGGACCATGAGATTACCCAATAAATTAAAATAACAATGAGAAATAGGCATAACAAAGCACAACACTATTACAAGCAGGCTGAATGATTGGGCAAATTGAGTAATGTTCCAAAGAGGTTTGCTTCCATTATTGGTAACTATGCATGCGAAAATTTAAGAAATGCTCAGCTTCTAGATTAAGCTTGAAGCAGACACTGAAATAAGCACACAAGTGTGATTGGTTTCTTAGAAGATTAATCCCCAGAAGCTGGCAGGGAAGAAGAAAAGCCACTTGGAAAAGGAAGAAAGGCAATGCCCTGTGATATCAAGACGTTGCCTACCAGAACCTGGAAGCTGTGCCTTGTAGAAAAATCAGGTTGATAACACTGGATAGTCCTCAAGAGTTATTCACTCTTTCTTTCTCTCTTTGTCCTCCTTTTCTCTCTGTCTTTTGTTTTTTCTTTCTCTCTCTCTTTCCTTCCTTCCATTGAAATTTCATATAGTACGTTTTTAGCATATTCTTTCTAATTTCCCAACTCTTTCCAGATCCACTCCCTCAACCTGACTTCATGTTCTTTCTCTCTCTTGCAAAGCAAAAACAAAACAAAGAAAAGGCCACTGAAAAAATGGAGTCCAGTTTGCATTGGAAAACTATTCCTGGGCATTGCGCTTACCCTGGAGTATGGTTGACATACCCAGTGACACTTCCATAAAGGAAACTGATTTTCCCTCTCCCAGAAGGAACACTGTCTTTGCTAGGATTGGGATTTTGGGTCTACTTCATTTCCTCCATGTTGGGGTTTTGTCTCATTTGAGCTTGTGCGGGTCTCATATGTGTGTCTGTCCTGTTGTGTCTGTGAAGTGTTGTTTCTTTTACTTACGTATTATGGTTTTCAATTTTGTTTTTCTGACCTTTCTGTGTGTGTGTGTGTGTGTGTGTGTGTGTGTGTTTCAGCATCTGTATGTGTTTCTTGTGTTTTTCCTTTGGCTCTTTACCTTTTTACTGTTTGTTGTCTGTTTTGTTTGTTTTTATTACCAAAATTTTAATCCCAAGGATTCTCACAGACATACTACAAACGACAGCATGAGAAAGAAATATCGTACACTAACTCAAAGGTTCAGCTCCACAGTGTAACTCAGACTGATAGGACACTGGTATCTTAAAGTCTTACATTGCCAAATACCAAATGTTACAAACAACTAGGCATCCATGTAGAGCAATCATTAGGAACCTTTTTGCAAGCCTTCAGAGTTCAGCTCCCAGCCTTCTCCTGTTGGCTTGTGTTCGAAGCAGCTTTTAAAGACTGCTTATCCCTTCACCTACAGCTCCACACTGTGTCTCAGCTACGAGAGAACCTGCAGCTTGATTCAATTTCTGCCAGTTATTTCTAGATCATTAGCACATCACACTTTAACTGGGCGGGATCTAGGTTTATTTCAGTCTATGAAAAACTAAAGTTCAACTTCAATCTTCCTTAAGGGAACATTGTAAAGTAACAATTCGTGCTATTACATGCCTCAGATGATCCATTTAAAACCATAGAGAATTACATAGTTACGTTCATCACTGTTCCAAAAGACAAAAACAGATTTGAACATCTTAAAAATGCACCAAGCATATTCAAACAAAACTTGAATTTCCTGTACATACTCCTGTCAAATGGAGATACGTCCTGTATACCACTTCTTTAGCAAACTGATCTTCTATTTCCTTTCATTTGACCTAGATTGGCTATGAGACCTAGACAAGGATTGAGACAGTGATTTCTCTCAAGAGACAGAGAGCTTGTTCTTCTATCTCTAGAAAGTGACCTGCTCCAGCTTTGAGAGAAGCTTCTCCTTGGAGATCTGTGCCAAGGTGGACTCCTATGGTAATCATCTTGAGGGCCAAGAAGGAGGCAGACCTTGATTTTGACTTCTTTTCTCCATTTAACAGTTCCATTCTTACTCAGCAGTTATATAGTGTTCCTCTATGTAGCTCATGGACAGCATCAGTGGCATCTAGGGGATCCTCAAATTCGGGGAAAGCAAAGCCAGGAGGGTTTCAAGCAAGCCACACACTTCTGGAATGGTTCACAATAGCCAAAATCCTGCTCTAATCAAGTCTTGTTCGCACTGTTTCCAAGATCACCTACACAGACCTTACAGGTCAATGGACAGGAATCAGGATGCATTTTGAGGTCCCAGGTTCAAAAAGCTGAAACTCAAGTTCTTAGGCTCCGACAAGCCCATCTGCCTCTGCTTCCACAGATGCTCCCTCTTCCCCAGTGTCCACAATTATCTCATTTTATTTTGTTATTTTTAAATATGCCTATTTGTATCATACTGAGAGAGAGAAAAGTTATGAAATTTTGTGAGTGGAGATGTACGGAGGATCTGGGAAGGAGTCGTGGGAGGGAAAACCATAATCAGAATATATTGTATGGAAAAAACCCTTCCATTTTGTAAATTAAAATAAACAATTTTGACCTTTTAAAGATGCTAACAAAAAATAGACAGAAGTAGATTTTCCCAGAGGAATCAATGGTCTATCTCAACTTCAGTCAAGTATGTGATGCTCCACAAAATCGTGCAAAGTTAGTCAGCTTAAATGTGAGCACTATCATAATGAAACCTAGCTCATAAACTAATGCAAAGGTATCTCAAAAAAGAAGAAAAGAAGAAATTGCATCAGGAAATAAAAAAATTAAAAAGAAAGAAAAAAGGTATATGTATGTACATACATCCATATGTCTCAATAAATACATACATATATATGTATGTCTCAATATATTGCATATATTTAGATATAAATTACTATACATAAAGATAACCCTTTAGAAGAAAATCTAGAAAACAATGTATGCAAGAACAATGGAAGAAATTTTATAAGCACATGTGGCAGAAATGCTCATGAGTGGTGTGGCCACACAAAGCTATGCAATATCCAATTAGTCAAGATCTTGGGAAACCTGTTTTTCTTGTTCAAAACTTCCTAGACTCTTCATTGCTCTTTTAAATATGCAAACATGTGCAAATTCACACAGAAAGACACACACAGATGTATAGAGACACCACAGACACAATGCATACACACAGAGATATAGTCACATATTGAGTTATACATAGACATACAGACACACAAATACAGATATACACAGGCACACATATGCACAATACACACACACACATGCGTGCATGCTCATGTGCACACACAGAATTGATTTGAATGAAAATGGTCCCTCATAGGAAATGGCACTATTAGGAGGTGTAGCCTTGTAGGATTAATTGTGGCCTTGTTGCAGAAAGTGTGTCACTGGGTGTGGGCTTTGAGCTTTCAGATGCTCAAGCCAGGCTTAGTATTTCTGCTCTTGCTGCTGCCTGCTGATCCAGAGGTAGAACTTTCAGCTACCTTTCCAGAACCATGTCTACCTGCATGCCACCATGCTTTGAACTAAACCTCTGAATTGTAAGCTAGCCCCAGTTAAATATTTTCCTTTATAAGAAGTGCTGTGATTATAGCATCTCTTCATAGCAATAGAAATCCTAACTAAATAAAACACAATCTTCAAGAAGAAAATAACAATTGGATTTTTTTTTAAATTTTTATTCTAAGTAATTTTAACAGATATTTCTACTGTGGGAAAAATTGATTCAAAGGAAAACAGGTCAAAAGTATTTTTTTCCAATGAACTGAATAACATAAAAATACTACATTTTTATTTTATTTATATTCCCATTTATTCCTCAAACATTTATGCTTTTGGAAGACGGTTGTTTGGCTCAAACTGTTTGGGGGGCACCCAGGCAGGGGGATCAGGATCTGTGCCTGGTGCATGGGCAGGCTTCTGGGAATCTGGTGCCTGTGGTGTGACACCTTGAACAGCCTTGGTGTAGTGGGAAGGGGCGTGGACGTGCCTAGGCTCAGTGTGCTGGGCTCTGCTGACTCCCCATGGGAGACCTCGATTTGGGGGATGTGGGGATGCGGGGTGGCTTGGGAAAAAGAGCTGAGGGGTGGGAGGAGGGAGGAGGGGGGTCTGTGGATAGCATGAGGAGTGAGTAGAAAATTTCTTAACAAAGAAAAATAAAATAAAATAAAAAACAAAAAACAAAACAAAACAAAACCAAAAAAAAACCAACAAAAAAGAAATCTTTAAAATTTTAGAACTCACAAGGCACTCAGGCTAGGGAAGCAGCTACCCACTCCTGCAGGCCTCCTCTGAGAACCCACCAGCCAAGCCTGACAGAGAAGCAGATAAGTGAGCTGCAGGTCTTCACTTTCTCTCCTCTCCTCTATATCCAATCCCCAAATCTCATTTCTAGCTCTGTAGCAGACATAACTGTTGTGGCCTCTCCTCACTCTCTGCCCCGATTCCCAGGGGACTAAGCAGATCCTGGCAGAACACTTGCTTTCCTCCCTCCTGCAGACTCCCCTCAACACACCCCTAGTACATCTCCATTCCTAAGTGTCAGCTCCCAATGCCAGGAACACATTTTACCACCAGCGGGCACACCTATCAGGATCCTAGAAGAATTTCCTACCAGGCAATGCACAACCACCAGTGGACTCTCCTAAGAACCAGAAAGGACAACAGAAACCAAGCAACAAACACCCACTCAATAAAGACAAGATCACATATCAGCACCGTGAATTACAATCCTCCTAAACCCAATTGCCTAGACATCAGTGTAAAAACAAAATCAGTAACAGCCAGGACAATATGTCTCCACTAGAGCCCAGCAACCTTACCATAGCAGGTCCTGAGTATTGAAACATAGATGAAGCATGATACAAAGAACTTAAAACAGCCTTTATGAATATGATAGACAATCATCAAGAGAAAATAAGTAAATCCCTTAAAGAAATCTATGAAAACACAAACAGTGGAAGGAAATGAATAAAAGAGTTTAAGACCTAAAAGCAGAAATAGAATCAATAAAGAATATCCTAAAAGGGCTATCCGGAAATGAAAAATCAAGGAATTTGAACAGGAACCTCAGAGGCAAGCCTCACCAACATAATAAAAGAGATACAAAAGATAATCTCAGACACTGAAGACACGATAGATAAAATGAATACTTTGGTCAAAGAAAATGTTAAATCTAAAAAGGTCTGGACACAAAACATTCAGGAAATCTGGAACATTGTGAAAATTCCAAGTAAATAATAAGAACAGAGGAAAGAAAAGAAATCCAGGTTAAAGGCACAGAAAATATTTTCAACAAAACGATAAAAGAAAAATTTCCCTAACCTAAAGAAAGAAATGCCTATCAAGGTAGTAGAAGCACAAAGAACTCCAAATAAACTAGACCAGAGAAGAAATTCCCTTCAGCACATAGTAATCAAAACACTAAATGAATAGAACAAAGAAAGAATATTAAAAACCTCAAAGGAAAAAGACTAAGTAACATATAAAGGGAGACCTATTATAATGATACCTTACTTCTCAACAGTAACTTTAAATGCCAGAAAGATCTGGACAGATGTTTTACAGAATCTAAGAGAATACAGATGCCAGCCCAGACTACTACACCCAGCAGAACTTTCAATCACAATATATGGAGAAAATAAGACATTGCATAATAAAATTAAATTTAGCAGCATCTGTGTACAAATACAGTCCTACAGAAGATGCTATCAGGAAAACTCTAACTTAAAGAGGTTAACTACATCCAATAAGACACTAGAAATAAATAATCTCAAATCAGTAAACACACACACACACACACACACACACACACACACACACGTACACACACACCACCACCACCACCACCACCACCACCACCACAACAACAACAACAACAACAACAGCAATACAATAACAGGAATCAACAAACACAACTCAGTGGTACCTCTCAACATCAATGGTCTCAATCTCCCAATATAATGACACAGACCAACAGAATGGATACAAAAACAGGATTCATCCTTCCACTGCATCCAAGAAACACACCTTAACATCAAGGATAAACATCACATTAGGGTAAAAGGAGGAGAAAAATTACATGAAAGTGGACCTAAGAAGCAAGGTGGTGTAGCCATTTTAATATGTGGCATAATAGACTTCAAATCAAAATGAATCAGAAGAGATAGGGAAGAACATGACATACTCATCAAAGGAAAAATGCAAGGGGATACTGCAATTTTTAGTATCTATGTATGTATCAAGCACAAAGGCACCCAACTTCATAAAAGATACGCTACTACAATTACATCACATATTGACCCTCACACAACAATAGGAGACTTCAAAAACCCACTCTTGCCAACAGACGATTCAATAGACAAAATCAAACAGAGACATTTTGGAGTTAATAGATGTTGCAAACCAAAAGGCTTTAACAGATATTTTCAGAACATTTCACCCAAACACAATAGAATATCCCTTCTTCCCAGCTCCTCATGGAACTTTCTGCAATTTAATCACATATTCGGATACAAAGCAAGTCTCAACAGATACAAGAAAATTGAAATAGCAACATTCTTCTTATGTGATGACCACACATTAAAACTGTATGTCTACAAAAACAAAACAATGAAAGGTTCAAAACTCATGGAAATGGAATGAAGCATATGGTTAAGATGTAAATTAAGAAAGGAACTAAAGATTTCTAGAATTGAATGAAAATGAATACAAAACATACCCAAACTTATGGGATGCAATGAAGTGGTTCTAAGAGGCAAGTTCATAGAAATAAGTGACTACATAAAAATTTTGAGCGACCGCATAGTAGTAACTTAATGTCACACATGAAGAACAAAAGGAAGAAATCATGCCCAAAAGGAACAGACAGAAAAAAATAATCAAACTCAGGCCTGATATCAATAAAATAGAAACAAACAAGCAAACAAAAACCCAATACAAAGAACAAAACAGAGCGATTGACAAACCTTTTCCAAACCAACTAGAAAGCAGAGACAGAAAGGTTATCCAAATTAACAATTAGAAATGAAAAGGGGATATAACAAGAGACACCGAGAAAATCCAGTGAATCACAAGGACATATTTTGAAAGCCCATAGTACCAAATTGTAAAATCCAAAAGAAATGGAAAGTTTTCTCAACAATATCACTTACCAAATTTAAATCAAGATCAGATAAGCAATTTAAGCTGATCTATATCCACTAATGAAATAGAAGCAGTCATTAAAAGTCTCCCAACCAAAAAGAACCCAGGGCCAGGTGGTTTTAGTGCAGAATTCTACCAGACTGTCAATGAAGAGTTGATGCCTTTACTTCTCAAATTGTTCCACAAAATAGAAACAGAAGGAACATTGCCCAATTAGTTTTATAATCCCACAATTACCCTAAGACCAAACCATATAAATACCCAACAAAGAAAGAATTATAGACCAATTTCCTTTATAAACATTGATACAAAAAATTTCAATAAAATATTTGCAAAACAAATCCAAGGATACATCAAAACTATTGTCCACAATAATCAAATAGGCTTCAACCAGAGATGTAGAGATGGTTCAACATATGTAAACTGATAAGTGTAATTTACCATATAAAAAAAACCCTAAACAACAAAATCCACCTGGTCATCTCATAAGATGCAGAAAAGGCCTTTGACAAAACAATCCAAAACACTTTTATGATAAACGTCACAGAGAGATTAGGGATAAGGAACATACCTCAATATACTAAAGGCAGTTTATAGCAATCCCATGGTTAACATCAAATTAAATGGAAAGAAACTCAAAGCAACTCCACTAAAATCATGAACAAGACAAGGTTGTCCATTCTCTTTATATCTATTTGATATGAAGATAATAGAAGTTGGAAAGATCTCACATGTTCATGGTTTGCTAGGATTAACATAGTAAAAAATGGCCATTGTACCAAAAGCAATCTACAGATTTAATGCAGTCCTCACCAAAATTCTAATATAATTTTTTACAGACCTTGAAAGGACATTGTTAGCTTCATGTGGAAGCACAAAAGTATTCAGAACATTTAAACAATCCTGAAAAACATAAGAACTGCTGGAGGTCTCACCATTCCTGAGTTCAAGTTGTACTACAGAACTAGAGTAATAAAACAACATAGCACTGGGACAAGAACAGACCTAGTGATCAATAGAATCAAACTGAAGACCCAGGCATACATCCACACACCTATGGACACATGATTTTTTTTAATAAAGAAGCCAGGAATACACAATGGAAAAAAAGACAGCATCTTCAATAAATGGTGCTTGTAAAATTGGGTGGCTGCATGCAGAATAATGCAAATAGATCTGTATTCATCATTCTTCACAAACTCAACTCCAAATGGATCAAAGACTTCGACATAAAACCAGATACTTCATAGAAGAAAAAGTAGAGAATAGTCTTGAACTCATTGGCACACGATGAGACTTTCTGAACAGAATACCATTAGCATAGGCACTAAAATCAGCAATTAATGAATGGGGCCCCAGGAAACTGATAAAGATTCTGTACAGAAAATGACAACATCACTTGGATAAAATGGTAGCCTGCAAAATGGAAAAAGATGTTTATCAACTACACACCAGACAGAGTGCTAATATCCAAAATGTATAAAGAATTCAAAACACTAGATATCAAGAAAACAAAAAACCCAATAAATAAATGGGTTACACATTTAAACAGAGAAGTCTCAAAAGAAGAAACTCAAATGTCTGAGAAACACTTAAAGAAATGTTCAACATCCTTACCCATCAGGGAAATGCAAATCAAAACTACTTTGAGATTTCATCTTACACTTGTCAGAATGGCTAAGATCAATAACACAAGTGACAGTTCATGCTGGCAAGGATGTGTGATTGCTGATATGACTGCAAATTCATATGACCACTATGGAAATCAGCGTGGTGTTTCCTCAGGAAAGTGGGAATCAACCTACTTCATGAACCAGCTATATCACCCTTGGGCATGTACCTAAAGGATGCTTTATCCTACCTCAGAGAAACGTGGTCAATCATTTTTCAGTGCTGCTCTATTTACAATAGTCACACATTGGAAACAACCTAGATGTCCATCAACAAATGGATGGATAAACAAAATGTGGTACATATACACAGTGGAATATTATTCAGCTATTAAGAAAATAAAATCATGAAATTTGCAGGCAAATGGATGGAACTAGAAAAAAAATCATTCTGAGTGAGGTAAACCAGATCCAGATCCAGATCCAGAAAGACAAGTATGGTATGTATTTGCTTATATATTAGCTGTTAAATCAAAGATAAACAAGCTATATGTAGCTATAGTTTTCCTGGTTCTGCTCAGCTCCTGCGGCCCTGAGGCTGGCTGCTTGGACCCAATTAAACACACAGAGACTTATATTACTTATAAACTATATGGCTGTGACAGACTTCTTGCCATCTGGTTTTTATATCTTAAATTAACCCATTTCTGTTAATCTATATGTTGCCACGTGTTCCGTGGCTTTACCTGTTGCCTTTACATGTTGCTCCCTGGATGGCAGGCTGGTGTCTCCTGACTCAGCCTTGCACTTCCCTGAATTCTCTTCTCTGCTTGTCCCACCTATTCTATACTACCTGCCTGGCTACTGGCCAATCAGTGTTTTATTTATCAGTCAATCAGAACAACACATTCACAGCATCCTCAGCACTACAATTCATAGAAACACAGAGGTTAGGTATAGAATAAAGGACTAGGGGGAACAGATAGATCTCCTTAGGAAAGGGAAATAGAATAGATAATTATTGATGGGGGAGGGTAGGGAAACTGGAACAGCAGGGTAAAGTGGAGAATAAGCGGGAAGATGGGGAAAAAGGAGGAAATACGGGAGAGACAGCTAAAATTAAGGGCCGATTGAAGGGTAGTATGGAAACTTAATACCATAAATAGCTTTCTAAATTATATACATAATGAATATCTAAATAAAATTGCCAAATAATGGGTAAGACAGAGCCCCAATTTGCTATTTCTTGTCACCAAATGTACCTTCCAGTACCAGGAATGAGTTACAGCTAGTTGAGTTGGCCAAAGATGTCCCATGCACACTTCCAAATAGCCCAGGCTGTTGTCAAGACTATAGGTGACTCTCCACAAACTGAGAGAAGGCCCCTTTGCCTAAGATAATACCTACACAACACACTGATCATGGAGAAGTTGAGCTTGTGTCTGCATAGAGCCTTCATATCTACACACTTGATACAGGAAGGTGTTCTGCACACTACCAAAAGAGAAATGTAAGCACTAACTCAGCCACAAATCCTGTGATCTTTATGGTGTCCTACCTGCAAGATATGCTACTGCTATGGTGGCACAAATCTTGTGAGAGTATCCAACCAATATCTGATTTGATTTAAAGCTCACTCCATGAGATGAAACCCATAACCAACAATACTTTGGTGGTCAAGATCCTGAGACTAGATAAGACAGGGTCCTAGCATAAAACAAAATACTACTTTTTAAATACTTCTTTTAAAAATAACTCCTAATGACATTCTGCAATCCTTGTAGATCAGTGGCTTGCTAGATCAGCCATCATCAGAGAAGCTTCCTTCTGCAGCAGATGGGAAAAATCCAGCCAGACATTATGTAGAGAGAGAAATTTTGGAACACTCATCCCTAAGTGGGATGTCTCCATCAAGTCCCTCCCCTAAGGGCTTAGGAAAACTCTGCAGAAGAAAAGGTAGAAAGAGTGTAAGAGCCAGAGCGGATGGGGGACACCAAGAAAACCAGACCCTCTAAATCAAAATGGTTGATTCACAAATGAACTCACAGAGACTGAGGTAGCATTTATAGGGCCTGCACAAGTCTGCAATCAGTTCAGGTCTGAGAGCTGAAAGAAATGGACACATGCCCCCATCCCTAACCCAGTTCAATGTAGCATGAATCTGGAAAGGTCTTATTAATGAAAACAAACCCAGGGCCAGGTATTGGGATGAACGCTGGACGATCAGAGAAGCAGAACAAGCCAAAGCTAACCTCACCTCGCCAACTTCTCATCTGATCCTGTTTCCTCAACCTGGAAGCCTCTATGTCCTCATCCAGAATGGGTCTCAGCTGAACTGCTGCTCAAAAGCCTAAAAGTTTAACCAAGCTAGTTCCTGGTCCTCACACCTTATATACCTTTCTGCTTCCTGCCATCACTTCCTGAGATTAAAGGCATGAGTCACTATGCCTGGCTGTTACCAGTGTGGCTTTAAACTCACAGAGATCCAGGCAGATCTCTGCATGTGGAACGCTAGGATTAAAGGCATGTGCTACCACTGCCTGACCTCTATGTTTAATATTATGGCTGTTCTGTTCCCTCACCCCCAGATAAGTTTATTGGGGTGCACAATATATCAACCACAGTTCAATCTCCAATTGATAACCACTTGCAAATGAAAATTTAGTTTCCTCCAAGGGGGTCTCAGTGGGAAAACAATCTACTCTCAAGGGTATGTCCCATGCCCAGCACTTGACTGTATATAGGAAAGTGAACTCAATGCCATTTCTGGAAGTTCCTTGTCTTGTAATGTCATGTCAGGGCTCTTCCTTCTCTTTATTTGTTTTTAAATTCTATCATTTTATTTTTATTTTTATTTTATTTATGTATTTTTCTTTTCTCTTTTTACCCTAGAGGTCCTTTGCATATATATTATGACTCCCAGTTTAGTGATTTTATAGGATTCCTGAGTATTCAAGTGAGTTGGTCTCTGTTTCTTGTGCCCTTTCTTGGACTCTTTCCCTTCTGTTTATTTTGTCCAATTCCAATGTGTTAGTTTTTGTTTTATTTTTATAAAAGAGACAAAAGGGAGTGGATCCTGATGGGAGAAGAGGTAGAGAAGAACTGGGAGAAGGAAAGGGAGGGGGAACTGTAGTCAGGATATATATATATATATATATATATATATATATATATATATATATATATATATATATATATATATAATGTCTGAAAAAAACTTATTTTGGTAAAAGGGAAAAAATGAAAGAAAAATCTTAGAATGGTCAAAGATCACAGAAGTCTTGATTTATACAGAGTAGAGTTGGACAATTTATAACATTAGAAATTAAAAGAAAAAATTAAAGGTACAATTTATTTTATATTTAATGTAGAGTATATAAAAATGTATATTTATAAAAAAGTAAATATATTTTTGAAACAAACTGATCAGTGAAAGCTTTCATTGATGTGAATTTTCACAAGCCTCCTAAACTCTTATATAAAACAGCTGGATTTTTACTTTGGCTTCTACATTTAATCTGATGGATGTGATATGTTGAGTGGACTGAAAATATGAAGAAAATACAGCTTTACACCACAGTTGGATGAGAAAACACAATAAAAATCCCATATAAAAAAACTTCTTGATTCAGGGGTCAGGAGTCCTCATCCTCAACTTTGAGAGCCTAGTTGAATACTTTTTTATAATTGCTCTATCTTCTTTTTATTTTTTTGTGCATTGGTGCCTTGCCTGAATGTGTATCTGTATTAGGGTGTTGGGTCCCCTGGAACTGGAATCACAGACAGTTATGAGCTACCTTGTGGGTGCTGGGAATTGAACCCAGGTCCTCTGGAAGAACAGCCAGTGCTCTTAACTGCTGAGCCATCTCTCTAGCCTCTACTTTTTTTAAAATTGTTTCACTCAAAATATGTATATTCTAAGGCCAATCGTTTTGGATAGTTAAATTTTGTTTTCTTATGTCACACCACACAGTAATGATTTTTGATGGTATAGAAAGTTCTGAGTAGAAATGCCAGGCATGTGGTTACATACCATAATCCCAGCACATGGGACATAGAATCAGGAAAAATCAGGACTTTAAGGCCATCCTAAGCAAGGTACGTAGCAATGTCAAGGCCATCCAGGGTTACATTAGATTCTGCTTCACAAAACAGAAGAGGATGAGAAGGAAAAAAGACATAGATAGATAGATAGATAGATAGATAGATAGATAGATAGATACATAGATAGAAAGTTCTTAGTGGAATATGAGGGACTAATAAGGCTTCCAGATCTAGCATCCAGGTCTAGAAAAGTACCAGAATGTAATGTCAGACTGGACAATACATTACTCTAGTGATATTTTATTTGTGCTCTAGCAAATAAAGCTTGCCTGGGAATCAGAGGAAAAAGCCAGCCACTATATTAAATATAGAGATCAGGTAGTGGTAGCACATGCCTTTAATCCTAGTAGCATTCGAGAGGCAGAAATTCATCTGGATCTCTGTGAGTTCAAGGCCACACTGGGAACAGAGCCAGGCATGGTGGCACATGCCTTTAATTCCAGCACTAGTTAACCATAGAGGTCTGGAGGTCTGTAGAGACAGACAGGAAGTGATAGAGCTGGGCAGAAAGAGGAAGTGATGTAGCTGGGTGGAGAGAGGAAGTAAGATGGCAGGGCACAGAGAGGTGTATAGGCATGAGTATAAAGGAAGTAGCTCTCGCTTGGGCTGAGGATTTCCTAGTGGTAAGAACTTGTGGTTGGCTTGTTCTATTCCTCTGATCTCTCAGCTTTCACCCCAATATCTGGCTCCAGGTTTTTTTTTTATTAATAAGACTGATTTGCAATTTGTGTTACACATTACTGTTCTTTTTTGGAGACAGAGTGTCACCTTATAGCCCATGCTAGTCACATACTCCAGGTTCTCTTGCCCCTACTGCAATTACAGACGTGCTACACTTAACCTGGAAGATGGTGTGGTGGAATTTTGCAGTTCAGGCTGTTTGGGGTGGGAGGGGACTGTCTTGTGCTAGAGATTGATCCTAGTACTGTGTGCACTCTAGGCTCTACCCTTGAGCTAGGTTCTCAACCCTGGAAAATATTTTAAAAAATAAAATGTAATGATAAAGGCTCTTGGATATTTCGTATAAAGTTATGAAGCTGAATGCATTTTACAAATCTACTTATATTGTCACTATTTTGAATTATTTACATAAATTTTAATAATATAAATATAGAGGTAAGAAAACTTAAAGCACACTCAGGATTTTCTCTGGATTATAAAGCACTAGTACTAAGAAACTGAGTTATGTTACTGAAGGAAACTCAAACAAGACAAAAACATTATTGTGTAGACTAGAAGTGCAGAGAAATACATGCTAACAGTTTCAAGGCAGGCTGAGCTGAATTGGCCAGACTGTTCAATTGCTTTGGAAAATGCTTTACTGGCTATTCAGAATTTTGAATGACTTGAGCAAATAGTAGTTTTAGCATTTTCTATGATATTATCAAAAGATGTAGCTTGTTGGCTGTGTAATAACCTTGTTTGCTTAAATTTGTTGAAAGATTTCTTTTTTGTGGCGTGCTCCAAACATTTATAGATAGGGTTCTTTTTGAAACAGTATATATTTTTAATTCTTTGAAAGTTTTGTACATTTAATTCTTTGAAAGCTGTCTATAAGTTATCCACACTCCTGTCTGAAACTGCAATAAGATTGGCTCAACAATCTGGAATTGCTTCTTCAGTATGATCCCATACTTGAGTTTGAGGACATCCTAGATTAGAATAAAGAATGTAAGAGACAGAGCATGGGGAGAAGTGGTGATCTTTTTTTGGATATGTCATGGCCATTGAATTTATGAACTCACTGTAGCTGTGGTCTCCTGTGCAAGACCTTTATTTGAGGTCAATAGAAACAGATTCCCCTGGAAAAGTGTTACAACACTTCACACAAGCATACATGAAACCATGGTTTTCTTTCATGGTTCTGTCTTTTTAGGCAGTACTGAACTATATATTTTTGGCATCTACTAAAAACATACTATGTAGTTCTCCTTTCATCTGTTAATATTTTTACTTTTTATTAGACATTTTCTACTATTATTGAATCACCAGAATTATTAAGGGTCAATTTACTTGAATATTAGGAATGAATGTTCTGAGATAGCATTGGCTAATATTGACCAATGTTTTGATATTTTTGTACCTCATTTCAAACATATTGAATTCCTGTTCAAAATCTCTACATATTTCCCACATCTTTTGTTTCCTTGATATGCATGATACAGTGTTAATTAAACTATTTTATGTTTCATTCCTTCTGATAAAATAAATTGTGAATTGTAATTAAAGTAAGTATTATACCATTAAACTCAAACATTCCCGACAATGAATAGCCTGACTTTAATAAGGAGAAATTATTTTTATTTTTTCTATTTTTCTCACACACAACTTCAAATTAAATTTATCTTTTAAGGTCATTGTTTCTGTAAAAATGGGCCAATTTAATAATGGGGAGCCACCTAAATTGCAAAAGTATCTTTGTAGTCCACATTGTGGTGGGGACATTGTATGGGCAGAGATGTATAATATATCAAACAATGCTTGGCAGACTCCCAGGAATACCACTGTGGAATGTTTTTCAGAAGTTCTTTGGTGGCAAGCTTAGTGGTGTTCTTATGACTCCCAAGATGCTCAAGAGAAGCAGAGCTCAGGCAACTCAAAGGCAGAGTGTGATTGCAGTCTAAGTTATTAGTGTGAGGAGAGGAATCTGATTTAATCTGATAGCATGTGGTGTCTAGTGGGGCTATTGTTGTCCCGTTATAAAGTAAATTTATTTTAACTCCTTTTCATGTATGTGAGCTACAAGTTTCCATATGCCTTTTTTGAAGAGTCTTTGGTGACGGTTATCTCTCCCAGTTTCCCTTTCCTACCCTGACCTCCCATCCCCCATGCCAATTTATCTGATCTACTCTCCAACAACTTAGATGGACAATTGCCCCATAAATATATCTTATTTAAATGCTACTACCACATAAGAGTTACAGGAGGGTCTCGGCCTCATTCCTCAGCTGTCCTTTCCATCAGCTGCTCACTAGTCAGTATTGATGATTTTGTCTATATTAAACAGATGCCTCCAAATGTATTGAGACAAGTTAGTATTTTCCGACTCTTTGGCTTTCAGTATGCTGCTAAGGCAGCTCTCATCTGATCTTGACCTGATTGTTTTCACTCACTACCATCTCCTTGGCTCTTCCACCCATTTCCCTGCCCAGCTACAGCAAGGACAACATAGTAAATTGGATCGCAATGCATTACTCAGTTACAGGCAATTTTCGAATAAGAAAACATAAATAAGCACAAAGGAACTGATGCTTTTTCTTTGTGCTGATTAAACAGCTGTCAGGGATTTCTTAGCAGAGTGCTAGAAAATAAAGCACAGGAGTGGAACATAAATATAAGAAATTAGCTAATGAATATTGTGAAGACACTGACCATCAGCTGCCTTGGAAGAAAGTATTGCTGACTGCAAACCAGTCAACTTACCCTTGCCTGAGTAAACCACTGATAAGTCCCAGCTCTCAGGAGGAAGCGCTTGCAACCAACCCAACTGGCTCCATAGGCAGTGGAGTGCTGAGACCTTAACCTGTGGTTAAGCAATGCAATACACTCATGTTGTGTGTGTATATGTCTATGAATATTTTGTGTGTATTGTTGGTGTTTATAAATATTACACTTATCTCTTTACAAAAGAATGATCATATACTTCATTGAGGGAAAATTTAATATTGTTACTTTAACAAGAATTTTAAATTGTCAACAACAGATTCCTGCTTTCATGGTTGATATTTAATATTAATTAAAATTAGAGTTCAGAGCCCTAAGTACGCACAGGAGAAGTCTAGTCATTAGTAGGAGAGTGGCTGACCTATCAGTATAGGGGAAGGTGTTCTTCATGGGTCATAGAGTTTCCCAACAGTATTGTGTTCCACTGGCTCACAGCAGTGACTGACTGACTGGCTTAATGCCTTTGCTTGACTTCCTTCCCTTCCCCACTTCCTCTCCCCTCTAGGCTTCCTGTGATCACAGAACAAGCTCTTTATGTTCAAACTCTTGTGTGAATTTGCTTCTGGAAAAATCTAACTCCAACCTCAGACCTGTGCATTTGAAATACGTTGGCACACAAATGGCTTAGATAGATGTCAAGGGGACTCCCTCACAGGGAGGAGACTGAGGAAGAGGAAATGAAGACCCATCCTTGGAGAGCATCAGGCAGGAGGAGGAGCCAAGGGAACTGAAGAATGACAGGTGAAGGACTCAGGGGAGTAGCTTGAAGGAGGAACTTTAAAAGATGACAGAATACTGAGCCCTCAAGAACAGTAATGAAAAGAATATTGTGGAAATAAAGAGTTGGAAAATGTAAGTGGAAGGATGAAGTGCCAATTACAAAGTTCCCAAGAGAGTAAGATGACGTTGACTCCAGAAGCCAAGAAGTGGGGTACGCTTTGTGAGGGCCTGGTTAAGATTACTCACAGAAACCACAGGAAGGTCTTATCTTTTATGTTAATAATTTTATCTATTTAGGATAAATAATGGATTGATTGACTTCTTTCTGGTTTCACCTTAATATTGAACAAAATAAAGAGTATTGGCTGTGGCAAATCTCAAAACATGGTGAGTTTCATTTTTCCTATTTTAGGCTACTCTGTAATTTTGAATACCAAATTGTATGAACATAGAATTTGAAGAGAAGGTTTGTTCTATTTAGCTGTCTTTGTATGGTTATAAAATTGAATTTTAATAGTGTTCTAAAATATAAGAGTCACACAAGGAGAAACACTCTTCTCATTCTCCTAGATTCATACTCTACATAGTATGATAATTTTTTATGTTGTATTAAAATGCCAATTTAACAATTTCATAAAAGTATAATATGTTATATTTTAAGCTCATTTTGTCCATCTTAATATAACATCTGATTTATATAACTGCAATAAATGCTCTTGCAACCTTAAGTAAAAACTAAATACCATCACTATGGGAACTGAATCATACTTGTCTCTTAGCTTCAGGTTTTTCTTAGCTATCCAAATCACTAGTTACTCCCACATTCCTTTCTGTTACAAGAACTTAAATTATGTTGAGAAAAATAATTGTAGAACTACTTAGATTCTGGAACATTATCCAGCCTGTGGTGGTGCTAAGGTTTAATATAGTTAGTGAAGAAATTATTGAAAGTTAAATTTTGAATGCAATGTTAAACGTTAAAATTGTTAGGACTGATGTATATTTCTGTATATGGGTTAGAAACAGTTGGCCTTCACTTTAATCCTGGGCCCTACAAGTGAAATATACATGAGAGGAAATTCTGATCCCAGTCTCTGCCTTTGACTGGAAGGTGCTTATGAAAACTTCAGTTTGCATAGTAAATTGTGTCCCAATCATCCCACTATTTTAATGGCTTAAGACCTGTATTTTAAATTGCTTGAAATCCCACATAGCATTGGACTTTAAGCCATTTCAGAGTTTAGCAAAATAACTGAACATTATTGGAAAGTTTTTTTTTTCTTCTCGTGGTGTGTGTGTGTGTGTGTGTGTGTGTGTGTGTGTGTGTGTGTTTGGATAGTGGTGTTAGTCTATAAAGTGGGATTGGGCACATCTGTGCTCCTGATGATGCCTTTCTGTTCACTCTCCAGTGTATTGCTAGACTGGGAAGATGACTCAGGTAAAAAGAACCACTTATTATGCAAATATAAGGAACTGAATTCAGATTCTCATAACCCATGGAAAGTTCTGTGACTATAGAAAGCCTGCAGTGAGATCGGGAGCAGAGGCAGGAGAACCCCCTGAAGCCTGTAGGCACAGCAGTGAACAAAAGACCCTGTCTCTAACAAGGTGGAGGGTGACTGACATGTGACCTCTACACTGGCACCTGCACACCCACACTTACATACACATATATACATATTCATACATACACACATATACATGTCCATACACATAGGGGGAGGGGGTGATGGAAAGTAGTTAGATAAATAGATATTGTTATAATAAAATTATAATAAAATGAATATATAAAACTCCTACAGCTGAATTTAATCTATTCATCAACTAATTCACAAAGGAAATATGCCTTTGGCCACCTCTGCTAGACCCCACATTTGCTCTGAACACTATCATAGCATGATAGTAGATGATGGAGTTTATTCTTGTGGTCTGCAGGGAAGCTGAGTGTCAATAACTTTAGACTCTCAATGAAATAATACTAACTTTACATTCTAAACAACCATAGCCTTTATTTATCTACCTGCCATTTGCAGGGCTTAGAAATCACTGTTTATGATGGTAATTTGTTATACAATAAATTTCAGCATACACACTTGAACTGAATTATGGAAGGGGTTGAAATTATTTGTTCTGTGCATCTTGGTAAATAAAAATAGCATTTCCAAAAGATTGAGAACTCTCCAGGAAATGGGAGTGATGATGACTTTTAGAGTTTTCATTCACGAACAAAGTCTGTAGGATATATTCAAACTGTAGCGAATCTTCCAATTCACTCTTCAATGAGGCAAGAGGAGCAGTTACCATGTTTTGACAGATTTCATCATTTAAACGATCATATCAGTATCTTTTTCAAAATATTGCCTAGTAGCAACTAAAATAACATTTCTCTTACTTCAGCCATTTAAAGAGCTGCTTTCATAATTATTCCTTAAAATTGTTTACAGCTGTCTCATTATTTTATTGCAGCATATCTCCAAATAAGCTAACTTTTCACTTAAATAAGTTTGTGTAAAGGAAATTGTATGTCATAACTGTAAAGAAAAAGAGCCATATTCAACTTTTATTAATAGAAGAACATTGGGGAAAGAAAATAAATTTTATTAATTCTGGGTAAATTCTAGTGCTTCTCAAATGAATCATGAAAAAAGACATTCAGTCGGCGAGAGACACCTTTAGCGTGGGCTTGCATTAAACTAAGGCTTTCTCCTCAAGAGATCAGGAGGGTTGCCGGTGTTGAGAGCCCTCAGATCCTGTGGAAGCAGCCTCACCTGCAGTCTGCCCCCAGCATTTGGTAGGTCATTAGGAGCAGCTGTGTCCCTTGCCACCCCTCTGTCCACGTTTTCCAGCTTGCTCAGACTGGTTTTGTATGTTGCAATAGTTTAAAAAGTTGTTGTGTTTGTCAGCATCACATTCAGCTTTCAGGTTTAATTAACTATGTATAGAGCATCTTCTTCTATCTCAATGGTAATAGTTATACAAAGGGTGTAAATAGACCCATTCTCAGCTTTTAAAAACTCCTTTATGCAGAGTGTTGACTGTAATTTTGGAAATTTATATAGAAAAATATGGGGTTACAAACTTTGACTACAGGTCTACCAACCCCATACAGCTTTGAATTTGTTCTAAAGCCACTGGTTAGAAGAAAGTAGAACAGATTATGGAGATCTAAATTTTTCCCTATAGGTTGTTTCCTCTAGAGTCCTGTTTTAAGAAAAATCACAAAAACCCAACTAAGATTAAAAAAAAAAGTCCTCCCAGGAACTGGTATGTACTGATGAACGAATATTGTACTCTTTTCCTTCCTCAAGGTAAAAGTAACTTCAAATATTAAGTCTTTTAAAATTTTGTCACATTTTTGTTGTAACAAATGGCTCCTGAACTTCAATGAAAAATGAAATACTCTAAGATAACTAGTACATTTGGTCATCTGTATGAACATCACCTTCCATTCATTTTCTCTCATTTCTTGATATGGGTGCATACAGAAACACATTAATCTTTCTGGAAGGACTTGTTAAATTTCTACCTGATTTCAAGGAGTATATATGTACCCTGATACTTCTACATAATAGTATGGATGGGGGACACTTGAAAAAAGTGTTTAACCTGTTTGCAGTGATATATGGAGATCTACAATATGGAATAAGCACTTTCCTGAATACAAAATATCACACAGGGAAGCTGTATGGTGCAAACTCTCCCCATTCCCTACAACAAACCACAGTGACTCTCCTAATAAAAGCTACTCATTTTAATGAAGAGTCACAGAAACTTCCAGTTACTAGAAAAAGACAGACACATGGGTTATAGCAATGATAATGTCTGAAATATTGCTGGATCTTTCCCTTCTTGACTCTTAGGTATGCTGTAATACCACATCTACTGTTCTCAATATTAGCAATGACTCCCACAATATAATTTGAGTCATTTTGTGGAGAAGACTCAAAAGCAAACATGATTAAATATTGTTTCCTGGTCCTCAAGTTTTACATTTCAACTCAAACAACTTGGATACATGAAGGTTTCTAGACTAAAAAGTGATATAAACACATACACTTTTACTCACAAAACAGCTTTTTGACAAATAAAATCTAAGTGAATTAATTGCAATGACATAAACACAAAATATTCGATGATAAATATTTAAGTCTTGTAGTAAAGCATCCTATTTACACAGGCTGCTCTGCAACACCTGTTAAAACTAATTTAGTATTTTCTTCATTGACTTAATTACAATTGCTATGCCTTTTAAGAAGAAGTCACAATGCGCTCTTTCTCATATCTAGTATCTTACATCATCCATCATTGTGTAGTGTATGTGGCTAAATTTGCAGATATTTTGTGGTATAGTATGTACCCCCTCACCCCTGAAATTCCTGATCATAGACTTCCATGTGGAAAAAGATCCATTGATCATCTCTTTTAAGGATTGTGCTATGTCTTAAGTTTTGAAGATCCACAGAGAGACCTTTGGCTGGAAGAATGATGGAATGTTTGGATTTCACCTCACATGGCTGAGGACAGCGACAAGGAAGAACAAACATGGTGAGCCCAAAGCACATTGGGTTTGTAAGTCCCAGAGCCGTCAGCCTCCAGAAACGTTACCATTAACTGAGAAAGAGAAGATCAGTGGGTCACCTACCTGAACTTAAGTTTGCTTGCCCCAGTCGTTTACACACCAAGACTGGTTAGTTTGACATGAATAAATACTTTAATGCTCATTAAGTCAGAGATTTTGAAGCACGTTAAAAATAATACATCTAATGTTTACCTCTAAAGGGTAATTGCTGAAATTCTAATGTTTACTTGAGAATTTAGAAGGAAGTTGCTGGGTGCCACTTTGTCCTGAATCACCGCATGAATGATAAGTGAAAAGAATCTGATTCTTTGATTGGAAAAGCATTGATTTTTTTTTCCAATCAAAGTGAACATAGATTGAAGTACAAAACCAAAACGTAAGTATTGAAAGCAGTTTTCAAGTTGAATAATTCTGTCTCTATAATGTTTTCATTTGTTAGTAAAATATGATCTAATGTTTGTAACTGCCAAACTCTTGCTATAACTAGGTGCTGTTACAGATGAAATTGTTCCACCCCCACCCCCAAATCCATACGTTAAAATTCTTATTTCTAAAAGCTCAGAACGTAACTGTTTTAAAGTCTTGGGCCTATCAAACTGCTCTGTGTCTGACATTTGCAACCAAGCCTGATGATCCAAGTTTGGTCTTTAGAACCCACATGGTAAAAGAAGAAATAATTTCTGCAAGTTGTCCTGTGACCTCTGCGTACACACACTGAGTACATATACACATACACATACACACACACACACACACACACACACACACACACACACACACAGAGATTAATGTAAAAAATTAAAGACATTGAAAGTGAAATTTAGGATAACTAAGGTCTTTGGAATGAATCCTATTCTTAACACTGGTACCTTCACCAAAAGAGGGTTAAGAGGCAGAGGCGCAGAAGGAATGTCATGGAAGACACTACCGAAAGACAGTAATCTGAAAGTCAAGGAGGGAGGAATTAGAAGAGCCAATCCTGTAGACAACCTCAAGCTGATGTGAAGCTATCCTGCTGCTGGCACTTTGTTACAGCAGTCCTAGGAAAATAGTAGAGACTGTACCTAATACCTGGCCTCTGCAAAGTCTCAGAATTTGTTAGCCTGATGTTAAAAAGTCATCATAATTCTCCTCCTCCTCCTCCTCATGTTTCATTTTGCTAAAATAGTCTTAGTAATACATAAGTTCTAGTTAAAGTCTGGGATGCTTCAGCCCTCCAGGTAACTTGGAATTCTGAGAATGTTCGAAACAGTCTTCTAGAGAAGAGCACATCTATTGTTTATCCAATACTAATGGTCATCCCTGAAAATATACACACAAGTGTTCTTACTGTCTGAGAAGGCTATATTTATGCATTTGTATTATACTCATATATTCACATGTGTGGTTTTTTTGTGTACCTAACAACAATTAATGAAAAAAGAAGCCATGAATTTGAAAGAGAGCAAGGAAGGGTATATGGGAGGGTTTGGAGGGAGGGAATGAAAGGGGAAATGAGGGTAATTCTAATTTCAAAAAATGAAAGAAATAATAAAAAACTGTGAAGCAATCTATGTTTTTATCTTAAAATATATTTTTTCTTCTTTTAGTCTTTGTTTTATAACCTAATCTTCCTGTACTAATTCTGAAATATTTGTATATTGGAGAGTTTATTTCAGTGTCTTTATTGTGTTTAACTTTCCTTGCTATACTAAGAAAGTAATGTCCCAAAGTGCTTGAAATATGTGTGTGAATAGATTTCTTATCTTCTTAGCCCTTTCTAAAGTTTTCTTTTTATAAAAAAACTATTCATTTTTATTTTATGTGGATGAGTATTGCATGCATGTCTGCATGCCATGTGTGTGCAGTGCCTGCAGAATCCAGAAGAGGGCGTCAGAGCTCCTGGACCTGGAGTTACACACAGTTGTGTAGTGGTGTGTGGGTGCTAGGAATTGAGTTTGCTGAAAAAAGCAGTTATTTCTCTTAACCATTGATTCATTTATAAATTCCCCTAAAAGTTCACTTTTTAAAAAAATCTATAGGGATCAGTAAATATCGTTTCTACGAAGCTTAGAAGGGAATCAGCGGGTTTCTTGACGTCACAGTCATGCAAGCACAAAGGAGCCTACCCGAGATGGTATCTGCCTGCCAGACTCCACAGATGAACATTGTGTGTTGTCAGAACATAATCTTTTTAGCAGCCTCTAAAGAGAAATTGACAGTACTTGCCTATTTACCAGCATTTTCCCCTAGCAGAAAACTATTCTCTTTCTTTCCTCATTAAAAACAAAACCAAACCAAAAACAAAACAACAGCAAAGAGAAAATTCTTTGATGGAATTTTCAAACTCTAACCCTGTTAGCTATCCAGAATTCAAGATACATGGAGTGTGTCTAATGCATTTGATGTTTGAAAGCCTGGCTGAATATGAGACACCATTGTCTTAAACAGAAAGAACAACCTGTAGACATTGTAAGATGATGTATCTTTGTCTCAATAGCTGTCACTAGCTCTAAAATGGGAGAAAGGGTATTTTTAAGACTTTAATACTTATGGACTTCTATCTTTGAGTCAGAAAATAGATATAAACTTGAAATTAACTTGAATGTTTGATATTTTAATGTCTTTCCCCAGAACCTCATTTGGAAGCAGTAACTATGTAGATGTGTCTCAGAGCTGGTTTTATCTATTTTAGGAAATATACCAAAATCATTCTGGACAAATCTTTTCTATAAGACTTTAAAGAAGTTTTTAGATAGTTATTCTATAACCACCTATAAGTACATTTTCCTTACAAGCTCTTTTTTTAATAGAGGGGCATTGGGAAATGCTATAGTATTGGAACGTTAGTGAAAGAAATACATCTAGGAGCATTTGGCACCATAACTTTCCTAGTTAGGAGATCTCATTCACCAACTGTGTATTTCATTTTCCTTCTGCCTCTCAATCCCAAGATAATTATTCTTATCTTATTTTGTGGCATAGTGATATTTTTGAGTAAAAGTGAATTCCTCAATTTTAACGTTAGTTTCTTATCAAGACCATACACCCTTCCCCATGAGTTTTATTTTTCTCATGCTGGGCTCTGCATTTGGTATATGCTTTCATCTTATCAGGTTTCAACATACTGGTCAACTCCTTTATCAATGGGAACCTTACTGTTTTCCAGGCTGGTAGGTTCTCTAGATGCCTTTCCTATTGTATAAATTAAGTCAGCAAATTAAGTCATAGTCATTTCCTGGAGGAAAGAAGCAATTCAACTGTGTAAGTCCAAAGCTCATAATAACTTCATGATTATAGAGCAAGCTTAGACCATGGTGTTCCATATATATATATATATGATCACTAGAGACCACATGACCTTTCAAATGATGATGTGTACTTCTAAGATGTAAAATAAAGTGTCTTGATAGCAATCTATGTCAGTTCAACTTATGCCTCTTGATATTGGAATCCTCTGCTAGTCTACCAAGAAGCCCACTTTCAATAGGACATTATGAATTATTTTAATTCTAAACTATTAAGTACTTTATCACGTATTGACTCTCACCATTTCATATTTGAATAGTAATTATCAAATTCATAGTTTTAGATGTCTTGGTTATGCAAATTATTTCATCATTGAATTATTTTTTTTCTGAAAGAAGAAGCCTCCTAAAGGCTGCTAATATGTTCCAATTCTGTCTCAGGGTGTTTTGTGGGCCATAGCTCTGGATGGTTTCAATTTAATCAAGAGATGAGAGTGGGTGTCCTTTTCTTTCAACCACTCAGCTCATTCACCATCTATTGTAGTCATTGTGTGGTTGCTCGGGACACAGCATCAATGATGGCTGTCAAAATAATCGTGTGCAGATCAGAGAGCAGGAAAAGTATGTAAAAAAATTTAAAAAACTCCAGCTAACCAGATGAAAAAGTAACTGATTGAGTCATTTAGATGCTAAGTTGTATGGCGTTGGTGGGGTCAAAGGTTAGTGGAAGTGAGAGGAATAAACGTGGACATCTCCAAGTAGTTTATTCTTGTTAAAGGGAGAAAAGATGATAATAACATTACGAAACAAGCACACTAGAGACAGTTTTCTTAATTGTAGTGCTGACCCAGCAGTGCACACAGAGTGGTCTTGCTGTTGGCATGAAATCCTTTCTTTTCAAAAAACATTACCCTTCTTGGTATTGTATATCTTAATTAAAACAGTTCCTGGAAGTGCTGCCAACATCAGCATCTTCCCATTTTCCTTGGCTTTGCCTCTAAACATTGTCACATGGAAGATAAAACTTCGCCATGAATTTGGAGCGGACACATTCTTTCTTGAGTAGCCACAAATTGGTATGCATAGCCTTGCAACTCAAATCTTGAGTATAAGTACTTATGACATGTTTTTATTCGTGGTGGAGTTGGACCTCTGTGCAGGTTGGAAAAACTTGGCTTCTGTAAAGGAACACATAATTTATTATTCCCTGAACAATATAGTTACAATTGCTGACAGAGCACTCACACTGTACGAGGTATTATGTCATCTAGTGATTGTTTAAAGTATGCAGAGCATACACAAATGATGTACACAAATATCATAGCATTTTAATTAAGGGATATGAACATCCATGGATTTTTGTATCCACAGAGGTCCTGGAGACAATTCTCTGGGATACTGAGGGAGAAGTATATATAAAAGTGCTAGGGAAATGCTTGTGGTAATTACGAAGTATAATAATCATAAGCATCATACGATTTTTTTTTTTTGGGTTTTTCAAGACAGGGTTTCTCTGTGTAGCTTTGCACCTTTCCTGGAACTCACTTGGTAGCCCAGGCTGGCCTCGAACTCACAGAGATCCACCTGGCTCTGCCTCCCGAGTACTGGGATTAAAGGCGTGCGCCACCACCGCCCGGCGCATCATACAATTTTTAAATCATTGTTTGCTTGCATTTATAAACTATTGCACTGATCCAAGAAGGTTTGTAGAGAATAATCTTAGGTAATTTAGCAATTGTTGTTGAGAGATTTGTGATATAGTGTGCCTAAAGTGTGTTTTCCAGATCTTCTTCTAAATTTTCATATCAGTATGTATTGTACTTTGAGAATATTTCTCTCATACTCTCTACTCTTTTCACACCTTTCCTTCTCCCATTAATCTCCTTTGATCCCCTAAACAATTTTGCTTCTGCTCTCATGTCAAATATATGTACATGAATTTATATACCTATATGAAATCTAACATCTACAAGTGAGAGAAAACATGATATTTGTCTTTCTGACACTGACTTAATTTGCTTAATATGTTTATGTATAGTTACATCAATTTTCCTGCAAATGACATAATTTCATTTTTCTTTCTGGCTGAAGAGAAACTACATTGTGTGCATATATATTTTCATTATCCATCACTGTGTTGTTGGACACACAGGTTGGATCCATCACTTGCCTACAGTGAACAGTGCTGTAGTAAACACTGATGCATAAGTATCTCCGTGATATGTTGAGTTGAATAGTTGGACATACTGTAGCTCTGCTTTTAGATTTTTGAGAAATATACTGAATTCAAAAGTAGCCACACTAGTTTATATCCCACCAGCATTGTATAGAGAGTTCTCTTTTGTCTACACTCACCCAGCCTTTGTTGTTACTTGCTGTTTTAATGACTACTATTCTGACTTGGGTGAGATGAAATCTCAATGTAGTTTTGATGTGAATTTCTCTGAAAAATAGTGAGGTTGAACCCTTTACCCTATGCTTACTGGAAACTTGTAGTTCTCTTTAGAGAACTGCCTGTTTCATTTGTCTATTATTGGTTGGGTTGCTTGATTCCTTGCATCTTTTTTTTTTTTTTAGATCTTTATATATTATAGATGTTAATCATCTCTTTTTCTACCATTGTGTAGGCTGTCCCATTAGTCAATAACCACTATTATTGTTTTTTTTTCCTTTTTCTGGAGAGAAGCCTTTTGTTTCATAAGTTCCTATTTGTGGGTTCACAGTTTTTCTGAGTGACTGGAGTGCTGTCCAGAATGTCCTTATCTAGGTATGTATTTTAAAGTGTTTCTTATTTTTCCCTCTAACAGTTACAGATTCAGAGGCCCTTGATACACATAGAGTTGATTTTTGTGTAGGGTAGAACAGATCTACTTTCATTCTTCTACATTTGAACATCAAGATTTCCTAGCACCCTTGTTGAAGAGGCTGTTCTTTCTAGTATGTATTTTTGGTCTCTTTGTAAAAAGTCAGGTACCTATAGCTACATGAGTTTAGATTTGTGTATTCTATTTCAGTGACTTAGGTGTCTGCTTTTGTGCTGATACCATGATATTTTTATTTCCATGACTCTGTAGTACAATTTGAAATCAGGTATGGTGATATTCCAACATAGTTTTTAATGTTTGTGATTGCTTTTGTTGTCTTGAACTTTAATGTTTCCCTATGCATTTGAAGACTTTTTTCTATTTCTCTGAATAGTGTTCCTCAAATTTTTATGAAGGTTCTATTGCATATTGTGAAAACAGTTGTCTTATCAAAAACAATTACTTCAATATGTAAGTATTGATTTTTGTATGTTGTTTTCATTTTTGACTTAGATATTTTCTCCCATGATGTTGTGTATGTTTCGTTGTATTTCTTGTTGTCAATCTCCAATATTCCACTATGGTCAGATAGAATAAAAAATCCTTTCAAATTTTTGTTTAAAGCTAGATTTGTGTCTTTTTAATATGATCTATTTTAGAGAATGATCTATTGGCTTCTGAGAAGGATGTGTATTCTGTAGTATTTGGAGGAAATGTTCTATAGATTTGTATTAGCTCTATTTGATCTATGATGTCATTTAGCTCAAATGTTTTTCTGATTATTTTTGTTAGGATGACCTGTCTATTGCTGAGACTGGGCTTCCTAAGTCAACTACTATTATTGTGTTGTCATTAGTCTTTGACTTTACATATAGTATAATTTGTCTTATAAACTGGGTAGACCTAAGTTTGCTGAATGTATGCTTAAGAATTTTAACCTCCCCTTGATGGATTGTTCCCTTAATATGAAATGGAATTTCTTATCCTTTTTGTCTAGGTTTGATTTAAAGTCATTCTTGTTAGATCTTGAATAATGGTCCGTTTGCATTTGCTTGGAATACTGTTTTCAATCCCTTTATTTCTGCCTTTGAGTAAAATGTCTTTTTGGAGACAACCAGGCGTAGATCCTTTTTGTTAATTTAATCTACAAATCTGTGTTTTTTGATTAATAATTGAGAATATTAGTATTCAGAATTATTACTAAACTAAATAAATGTATTAATTTCTACCACATTTTGCAGTGTTTGGAGTTTTCCTAAGTCTCATTTTTAAACTACTATTTAGCATGATAAAGTCTTTTCTGTAGCCTTGTTGATATGTTTAACCTCTTCATAAGAAGGATTCTTTCAAATATCTTCTATCAATGTGGTTTAAAGATCATTAGTTTATTACCCTGTTTTTATCACAAAGAGTCTTCTTTTGTTCTTCCACTTTGAGAGATAGTTTTGCTGGGTATCATAGTTTGGTTTGTCAGTTGTTTTCTGAATTCAAATACATCTTTTCTTTTTAAAAATATTTTTGTTGGAATATATTCTTCTCTTATACAATACATTTTGACTACAGTTTCCTCTCCCTCCAACCCTCCCATCCCCTTACTTCCCCTCTTCTCTGGATTCACTCTCCCTCCATCTCCCATCAGAAAAGAGCAGGGCTCCAAGAGACAACAATGAAACACAGCAAAACAAAATACAACAAGGCAAGGCAAGAACCCTCACACTGAATCTGGAGAAGGCAACCTAACAGGAGGAAAACGGTAGGCAAATATCAGTGACACACCTGCTCTCACAATTAGGAGTCCCACAAAAACACCAAGATAACAGCCACAACATATATCTGCAGAGGAATTGGTGTAGACACATGTAGGCTCCATACTTGCCATTTCAGTCTCTGTGAACCCATTTGTACCCTGCTTAGTTGATTCAGTGGGTTCTGTTCTCTTGGTGTCTTCTATCCTCCACTACTCCTAGAAACCTTCCACCCCCTTTTGGGGGATTCTCTGGCTCTGAGGGGGAGGGACCTCCAATTTGGATTCTCTCTATGAATAATGTGTGACTGTAGGTCTCTGTATCTGTTCCCATATGCTGCCAGAATAAGCCTCTCTAGTGACTGAACAAGGCATAGATCTATGAGTATAGTAGAATATCATTAGGAAACATTTCATTGTGTTTTTTTTTTTTTTTGACTCGTTATGTTTGGTTCTACTAAAACAACGTCTCTGGTTCCTGGCCATCCAAGCAGTGTTGGGTGTGAGCTCCTTCTCATGGAGTGGGCGTAGGCACTAAGATCAACAATTAATACATGGGGCCTCAAGAAACTGAAAAGATTCTGTAAGGCAAAGGACATCATCAATTGGACAAAGTGGTAGCCTACAAAATTAAAAATTTTTTTTACCAAATCCACATGCCATAGAGGACTAATACCCCAAATGTAAAAAGAACTCAAGAAATTAGATATCAAAAAACCAAAAAATCCAATTAAATGAGGTACAGATATAACAGAATTCTCAATAGAAGAATCTCAAATAAATGAGAAACACTTAAAGAAATGTTTGATAGCCTTAGCCATCAGGGAAATGCAAATCAAAACTACTTTGGGATTCCATCTTATACCTGTCAGAATGGCTAAGATCAATAACACAAGTGATAGCTCATGCTAGCAAAGATGTGGAGCAAGGGGAACACTTCCCCATTGTGGAAGTATAAACTTGTACAGACACTATGGAAATCATTTTGGTGTTTCCTCAGAAAATTGGGACTGGATCTACTTCAAGACCCAATTATTCCACTCTTGGGCATATACCCAAAGAACACTCAACCCTAGTACATTTGCTCAACTATGTTCATTGCAGCTTTATTCGTAATAGCTAGAAATTAGAAACAACTTAGGTGTCACTCAACAGAAGAATGAATAAACAAAATGTAGTTTGTTCACATAATAGAGTATTACTCAGGTGTTTAAAAAAATGACATCATTGCAGGCAAGTGGATTGACCTAGAAAAAAGCCATCCTGAGGGAGGCAACTCAGACCAAGAAAGACAAATACAGTATGAATTAACTTACATGTGAATATTAGTCATTAAGTAAATGATAACCAAGCTGCAAACCATAGACCAAGTGAGGTTAGGTAAAGAGGAAGGGTTTATGGGGGGCTGCCTGGATCTTTCTGGGAAGGGGAAATAGACTAGGTTTTACAGGTGGACTTGGAGCAGCTGTGGGTGTTAGCAGGAGGGATCACTTTGGAGGGAACGGGATGGAAGGAGAATGTAAGTGCAAGGAAAGATGTCTAGGATTGGGGGGTATTTGGGGGGTGGTGTGGAAATCTAGTGCAGTGGAAACTTCCTGGAATCTATGAGGGTCATCCTAACAAGAATTCCTAGTAATGGAGGATACAGAGCCTCAACTGGCTATCTCTTGTAGCAAGGCAAGGCTTCCAGTAATGGGACTGGGTTGCATTTGGTTGACTTGTTGACCAAGGGAGTCCTGTGAAGATCCCCAAATAACCCAGGCAGATGCTAAGACAGAGGGATGCTCTCTGCAAACTGATAGTTGGGACCCATTGCTAAGGACATCTACACAGTCCACTGAACATGGAGAGGTAGAGCTGGTGCCTGTATGGAGCCTTCATCCCTATGTTCTAGTCTCTTTGGTGTGGGAAGGTGCTCTGCAGGCTACCAAAAGAAACATGGACACCAAACCATCCATAAATCCTTTGACCAATGATCTGTCCATATTGCAAGATGTGCTGGGGCAATGGTGGTGTAAAACTTGTGGGAGTGACCAACAAATACATCCTTTCAAGATCTCTTAGCTTTTAAAGTGTCTGTTGAGTAATCTGTTGTTTGGATAGGTTTGCTTTTGTGTCTGACTTGGTGTTTATCTTTTGCAGCTTTCAATACATTTTCTTTGTTGTGTATATTTTCCATTATAACTATAATACGTATTATGAGGATTCAGGTTTTCTGTTTTTGTCTTTGTCTTTTGTTTGCTTTTTTTTTTTTTTGCTTGTTTGTTGGATTTTTTACCTTTTTTGAGGGTTTTCTTGAATTTCTCTGGCTGTCCTGGAACTCACTCTGTACAGCAGACTAGGATTAAAGATGTGAGCCACAACCAACACCCCCCACCCCCATGAGATATGCCTTCTGTACCTGGATGGAAATGTTTTTATTTAGATTTAGGAAATGTTCTTCTACGATTTTGTTCAAAATATTCTCTATAGTTTTAGCCTAAAATTCATCTCCCTATTCCATGTTCATAACAGTATACCTTGGTGTATTAGTCAGGATTTCTAGATGAACAGAGCAAATAGAATGTGTGTGTGTGTGTGTGTGTGTGTGTGTGTGTGTGTGTGTGTGTGATGTATTAAATAAGCTTACAATGAAATAGTAACCACAACTGTCTTCCACCTGAGATGCCAAGAATCCAACAATTTCTCAGTCCTTGAGGCTGGGTGTCTCAGCATTTGGAGTGGTCCCACAGTGGCTTATGGTGGAAAAGTTAAGAATGTAGTAGTTGCTCAGTCTACAAAGATGGGTACCTCATCAACCCCAACCAGATGTAGAAAATCTGAGGGTTTCTGAGGAGTCATTGGTCCTTATTTAGTGATGGAAGCCTAGAAATTCTGGTCCTAGATGAAGAAATCAGCAGCCACAACAGGAAAAGGGTAAATCAACTTAAAATGCTAAGTAGTCTCAATGGGGTTGAGGTGTTATTATTTTTTTCTCACTAGCCTGACAGGCAGGGTACCAGGTTCAATGACCAGTACTTCTCTGGGAGTAGAATACTATCTGTAAAAATTACCACTATCAACATGTAAGTCATTTGAAACTTACGGTAATAGTCACATAACAGTCACCTTTTAAATACCAATCATTTTAGAAAGCAAAGGACGCTAATAATACTGTGTGCACTGAGATATTAATAACTGTGGGCATAAGTGGATAGGAAAAATGAAGTGCAAAGACAGGCAATTAGTTCTGTGTTCATAAGGAAACTTAGTGGAGGAGCTTCTGCACAGATTCCTACAGTGTCTGTACCAGTTTACACTCCCACTAAACGTAAACACGTGTTTCCCTTTCCCACACCCAGGCCAGCATTTATGTTTTGAAATCTTAGCCATTCTGAGTGGGGCAAAGTAAAATCTCAAAGTCATTTTATTTTGCATTCCCATGATGGCTGAGGATATAGAACATTTAAATGATGTTTCTCAGCCATTTGTACCTGGTCACTTGAGGACTGTTTGTTTAGTTCTATGCCCTGCTTTTAATTGTGTTGTTTATTTTCTTGCTGTTTAGTTTTTTGGGTTCTTATTGTCTAGATACTAATACTCTGCCAGATATGTAGCTGGTAAAGACTTTTTTTTTCCCATTTTGTAGGTTGCCTCTTCAATTGATTGATGGTGTCCTTTGATGGACAGAAGCTTTTTGGTTTCATGAGACCTCATTTTTCAATTGTTTGTCTTAATGCCTGTGCTATTGAGATCCTTTTCAGAAAATCATTTCCTATGCCTATAAATTCAAGTGTATTTCCTAATTGGTCCTCTATCAGTTTCAGGTTATCAAGTCTTATGCTGAGATACTTGATCCATTTGAAATTGGGTTTTTACCACTGCAGAAGTTTCCTAAACTATAAACCTAAACACATATACAAAGAGTTTAAATGGCATTACTCTATAATAGGAAAATTTCTCTACTAGACATCACAAGCTAACAAACTGAAATACTAATGTCAGGAATTTGGTTACTGGTTTTGGAGGTGTTGGCCAGTAAGGTGCCATAGAACTCTAAATGTTACCCACTCTAGCCACAGCTCTTGGTGGCTCTTGAGAACGTGATGGTAAGAGCCTGTTGTTGAAGACACCACATACTTGAGTCATAGAATGAGATGAAGTGAGATGTTGAGCTGGAAGCTTCATCCTTACTAGTTGTCTTTCATAGTGTTGGAAGGTGCTATATACACTAGTGGAGGAGAAAAGGAATCACTAATCTTACCCAGCTGTGAATCCTGTAAGCTATAATAACTACTGGCCTAGCAAGACATGCCTACTATTAAAATAGTGGTATGAATATTGCAGGAGTAGCCAACTAATTTCTGATTGGATTTAAGGCCTTCCCCACATGACCAAACTGATACTAGTCACTGTCAGTTGGGCCCAAGATCCTGTATCTAGACATAAGTCCTAGGAGGGGTGGTGGGGGTGGGGAACTTCTACTATTAATCTGCTATTATTCTGTGTGCTTGTTAGGTTTTGTCAATGTGACACAAAATAGAGATACCCAGGAACAGGAAATTCGAGATGAGGAATAGTTTCCATCAAATTGGCCTGTGGTGCATTTTCCCAATTGATAAGTGATGTGGGAGGGCCCAGTCCACTATAGTCCATGCCAGCCCTAAGCAGATGGCCCTAGAGTGTGTAAGAAAGCAACCTGAGCAAGCCATGCAAAGGAAAGCTGCAATCAGCATTCCTCTGTGGTCTCTACTTCAGTTTTTGTTTCAGGTTCTTGCCTTGGCTACCCTTGATGATGGACTATAATCTGTAAACCAGATATACCTGTCTCTCAAGGTGATTTGCTGTAACCAGTGACTGACAGATAATAACACAACTGGAAGAGACAATAGAAATATCCTGTAGAAGCTAGGGAGGGAACTGACTTGTTTTGGAATAGAGAGCTAACTTTTGGAAAAATTTACACAAGCCCCAGTCTTATTTTAGCTCATACTTAGCTTCTCTATCAAGCAACTACCAAAGAAAATTTGTAGTTTACTATGCAGAATGTTAGCTCCTTAAAAATGCTGTAACAAAGAGTCACAGTGTGTCTGAAAGCAGAAGAGATGTGATATCTCACCATTTTACAGACTAGAGGTTCAAAATCAAGATGCTAGCAGGGCCAGGTTCCCTTGAAAGGCTCTAAGTAGTGTCAGTTGCTTCTTCCTTGTACTGTAGATGTATGAGTGCAGCCTCTATGTCTGCTGCTACATATTCATGTCTTTACATCATCTTTTTTCTTATAAGCATGCTAGTATGAGTCAAATTAAGGTCCAACTCTACTTCAGTATGACATCATCTTAACTAATTAGATATGAAGTGACCCTATTTAGAGGTAAGGTCATATTTGGAGATACTGAGGAGCAAGGAATTTAATCTCTGTTTTCTTGTAGAGGACTAGGTACAGAATTTATCTTATAACATGTGAACTAAAGCCCCTGAAGACCCACGGGGGACCAGCAAAGTGCATTCTTCTGGGCTGCCCTCAGTTGCTACCTCTGACATTCATCTTAATTGAAAAGGGAGGAATTTTGCAACCAGGGACACAGGAAGGGAGTTCTTGGGTTGTTTCTCGCTTTCTCTCCAAAGTAGGTTGTCATCCCCAGGTGGAGAATGGTAGCCCTCCTCCTGCTATCTTCTTTGTCTATTATTGCCTGGCTCTTCCTCACACAATGTGAGCCTGGCTGGCTTCACAGCCCTTGCTCACTGGCTGGGAAGAGAGGATCACAGGGCTAATGGAAGCACAGTGCAGCTCTCTATAATTTGTTTAGCTAAACTGTATTAGTCATGCTGAAAGTTGTATTATCAGAGTCAAATACAGGAAGCTGGAGCAGACGTGCTCTATTTTAAAAAATTAAAGCATTTTTTAAAATAAGCTTGGCTTATTGATTAGCTAATTTTCTAAACAAGAGGCTCATTCCCTTTAATCCTCAGCATTACTGTAAATTCTATTTCCGCCTATGGGTCATACTGTTCCAAATAAGATTAATACACACACACACACACACACACACACACACACACACACACACACACCCCTTATGTTAGGTTTTGCTTTGGGATCACCTTTGCTAAGTTATTACTGAATTTATTCAAAGAAGATATAGCCCTGGGTTTCTACAAAGCCTTGCTATTTGGGAGAGAGAGAGAGACCTATGATTCTTTGCATGAGTAGAAAGTAAAAATCTATGTTTAGAAACATAATTTTTTGTATACAGTCTAAGGAAAAGTTTGAGAGCTACTATTCTGCCATTTCTGCAGTAATCACTCATTTGAGCTGCTTCTTAGTCCGTCCAGCCTTTTGAAGGAGTGGGGCCTTAAGAGTTTCTTTTCTCCTCATTACTATGTGTTGTGTGTTTGTCTGTAACACGTCTGGAAGGTATGGTGACCTTTCTCAACTCAGTCAGCGTTACTAGGTGACTCACACTTTTGTTATTTGAAACATATTAGTGAGCTAGTTTCCTTTATGTCAGAGAGTTTTTTCATAGTAACACATAAAGTTTCATAGAGACTACTACTCCTATGTCCAGGACGTAGACGGCCTAAAGCCCTTCAGGTGTGTTACCAGTTAATGGTCTGACTTGAAAGCTGCTTCTACATATCGTTACTTGGTCATAGACTTCATGTCATGCTGTTGACTGCAACTGTCTGTAGGGTCATGTGCAGTGTTCAGGTTATAAGTCCCAACAGTCTGGGAGGAGCAAGCAGACAGCCTTGTCTTAGTTTACGTTTAAAAATAAAATACCTTATTCTTGCTCCTGAATTAATCCCCTCCTTACAAAGAGGTTTTATGAGACTTTGGGGTTGATTAGAATTTCTCATTATTACAACAGCAGAGAGAAACTCTATCTCAGATAAATCATCCCACAGGTAAATGCTTTAGGTTCAATGAATTTAGTATATGCTAAACAGGAAAGAAAATGGTCGAAAGGGTTATGTCCTCTCAGCTAACGTTTAACCAAAGCCATTAAATTAGAAAAGCAATCACTTTATCATTGCTTCTGGAATTTATTTGGGATAAAGCAATTATTTAGTAGATTCCACTTTGCTAAGCTAATTTCATGGCGTTTACAAATGGATCCAATATTGTAACATCAATTGCTTCTTTTCCTGAAAAAAAAAAAGATAAAGAATAACACCCAAAATAAATGTTCTAGGAACAGTTTTCACATCATTCCAATGTCCTAATTCAGTGTGTAAAGCCAGTGTATGTGGCCTTCCCCATCCCAGCGAAGACCGTGCCCCACTGGAAAAACACCTCCTGTGAGATGGCTTCCTGATAAATGAGCTAACGACATGAAGCACGCAGAGATCCTTGAGCAAGATGCCATCTAATTACAAAGTCTAGTCTCATCA
>NC_081426.1:12632702-12753420 GCF_949786415.1 Peromyscus eremicus | reverse complement strand
AATCTAATTTAAAGTCTTAATTTTCTTTTTCAATGACACAAACATACGTCTTAGCCTATGCACAAACCAAACACATATCATTTACACTATATTTTCTGTTCTTCTCATTGTTTTCATTGCACTTCTAAATGACTTTTTAAAAGCTCTTTTGACTTCTTTTAGTTTTTCCTTGTTTTTTTTTTGAGAACATCTTAAAATTGAACTGAGATGAGTTATGTGAAAACCATCAAAGTCACAGGTTGGCTGGAAATATGGACAATTGAAGATTCAACAGATAGGATCTTTTGAAGTCTCCCTCACAAAGGACATTTCAGTTTTCCTATTGTTTCCATTAAGAAGACAGAAAGCTGATATATAATTCATTATTTTGTAGGCAAGGCATAATCCAAAGTTAATGATGACAATTTTCCCTAATGTCAAGTCTCCGTAAATGCTCCCCTGACAGAGAAATAGACATACTGAATTGTTTGTTGTCATTTAGTTTTGTTTTATTAAAGACTGACATGTGATCGGCATTTGGCCTGGTTGGATGGCCAGATGTCATAAATGCTGGGACAGTCACTACAGCGATGGACACACAGCAGACGAGATGGTGCTATATCCAAGTTCATCAGACTCCACTGCTTACCAGAGGCCCAGGGAAAGAGCATATGTATTTAATGGTTAGAAAAGAGCCCTGTTTCATGACATAGGATAAGCATTTAGTCCTTGGTACCCACAGAGGATTGGTTTTAACCTCTTGAGGCAAATTTCATGGATGTTCAAGTCTCTTGTATAAGATTGCATTTGCATATATCACATCTTCCCATGGGCTTTAAATCATCTCTGGATTCCTTATAATATCTAATAAGATGTAAATGGTATGTAAATACTTGTTGTATTGTATTGCTTAAGGCACAATGATAACTGAGAAAAAGGGAAGGTTCAGTGCAGACACAGTTTTAAAAAAATATTTTGGACCTGCTGTTCATTGAGTCTGAGGATGTGGGTATACATCTATTTTATTTGCTGGAAAACCTGGAATTATCAGCAAGAGTAGGGGCCTGAGTCTCACAACTCATCCCCCAGCCTGGCTCTGCCAACAGCTGTTGATGCTGTGCTGTGTCTGGGAAAGCCACGACTCCAGGAGTTACACCATCACACAGCCAGTCAGAGATGGGGGACACCAGTGCTCGGGAGTGGAAGCTTTCTATTTGGGGTTCACAGCTTGTCAAAAAGGCGATTGGCAGCCATAGCCACCCTGTGGGCTGCTTTCTTTCTCAATTCTGCCACCTTCCAATCCTTCCTTGACTGTGTGTAAACACCAAATTTTGAAGTGATCGGCTTTTAGGATCTCTTACGTTAATACATCATCAGTGTTGTCATGATGATGTATTCACACAATACATCATCATAGGCCTGTCAGCGTTGTGATTTATGACTCTAAAATGTGTTGTGCTACAGCAAGGCATCAGGGACCTCGTTGGCTGAATGCTTGTTTATTTTTATTTTTAAGGGCTTTGAGAGTGAGCTTCAGACCACTTCTCAAAGAAAGGCTTGGAGAAGACGTTGAAACAAGGCTCCATTGCAAAATACTGGAGAGGCCAGCAGAACAGCCACACTTAAGCTATAAAGGCTTATGTTTTCCTAGAGCACATTAAGTGCAGAATCAAACCTCCATACTCCAAGTGACTTGGCTCTCAATGGAAGAATCAAGCATTTTCCTATATTGTCAGTTTTCTATTCAGAATTCACCTAATAGTTAAGTATATGAGGTCCAGTAGGAAAGGTATATTTTAATGGCTCTTTCTTACTGCCAAAAGCAGTAAGAATAGTATTATATTTTATGATAGTAATAAAGGGGAATATGCAGAGAAAATTTGCTTGCAAGGTGGCTAGATGCTACATTATACATACTCCTTTTCTGAACATCAGATTCTTTCATAATGCCCTCAACAAAGTATTAGGCATGCACTGTGTGGATAGCATTGAACACAGTGCCAAGATTTTTGAAAAAGAGAAATAAAAGATGTAAGTAGAGAGTTGAGACAAGTTAAAAGCAACGTTGTAGCCTCCAATTACAGTAGTGCTATGAGGGAAGTAGACTCAGCAGGAAAGCCTTCTGGGAAAGGTGAATTATGGGGCAATGCTGAGAGAAGATTGGAAAGGAGATGACAAGCAACATCTAACAGCTCCTCGGGTCTAGGGTGACAGTTCTTCCCAGAATGCATTTTCCCTCACTCCATCGCCAGAGCAGTTTCTTAAGATCCAGAACCGCATTAAATCAGGAGCCGGCAGACTCCAGCCAATTCAGGCTGTGGCAGTCCTTGTTGCACAGATCACCTCTACCCTTCAACGTTTCTAGCTGGCTGCATTATCACTTCCATTAATGACAAAATCTGTAATGATCACAAAGGCAGAGAGTGTCTTTGGCCAAGGGTTCTCTATTTCTGGATCCAAAATCCCGGGGCCAAAATCCAAAACTTGGAAGGTCAGGGCCAATGTTGCCTTAAGCATATCTGTACACTGTGACACATTTTTCTTACTGAAAAAAAAAATTAATACAATTAGCCAGGGCTGGTTCTTTCAGGCTTAATTCATTCTCATGTCTGGGGAGCCGGAAATGTGACTAGTAAAGAATTTGCTAACATGAGAGGCAGGGACTTTGCCAAGAGTTTGCTAATCTGTAGGTTTATTTTTTTTGTCTCTATATAAAGGGAGTTTGCAAACTGGTTCAAATTAACCAGGTCAAGTTGTATATTTTATTAACTTCAAACCTTTTTTTTTTTTTTTTTACTCTTTTCACATTAAAATAAAAAGTCCGTAGAGTTAGACAGGGTGGTGGGGATAAAGGGATGTTGTCTGCTCAATAAAAGTTATGCGGGGATGTATGTCAGCTGCTGCGTTTTCACTTTCTGGCTCTGGCTAGAAACAGCTGCAACATATCTACTCTAACTCGGGTCTTTTATGACTTTTAGTAACTTCTTTTTCAAAATATATTTTATGGATTTTTCTAAGGATCTGACCACAGAGTGTTCCATCGAGAAGAAAGAATGCATTCAAACATACTGAGCCACGTTCACCCACCAGTGGGTCCAAATTTTCAAGACAACATTGTTGTTAGCTTCAGCTTTTTCTGTTGGTTTATAGTGTTTTCCAGAAAACCAAAATTACTGTTTTGTCCACATGGATTACAGCTTAAATTAGCCTCTGTGATTGAAATCCATCAATTGTGCCCCTACTGTTTCCGAGGTAACATCCAAACTCCCTGGCATGGATTCAGTGTTTTTGTTTTTGTTGTTGTTGTTGTTGTTAAAGAATAAGCCCTTCTTTATACCCATATCTCCCAACATTTACTTACCTTAAACTTAAAATGTTTGCTGTGTTGATCTCTTGACTATCCACAACCTGGCTCAACTCACTCTTGTCCCAGTCCTGTCGACACTCAGCATGGCTTCCTTCTTTCTCTTCCTGTCTTCCATGCATTTGGCTTAGCTCATTCTTTGTCTCCCAAGTCTCACCCAAACATAGTCTCCTTTGAGATGCTTCCTTCATCACCTCTGGACAGAGACACTAGCCACTGACCTGATGTGATGCCAAAGTAAAATTCATCCACATGACCAACCTTTTCATAGTCCTGACAATTTCACTATAGTCATTGCAAGACACTGAAAAGTAAGTCCTCAGTCGAACAACCGGCCTTGGCGGAAGACTGTGATTCTCAGTTATTTCTCTCCATATCTCATACGGTACCTGGAATGTTCAACCTTTATGTAAATATATACATTGAATAAATAAGCATAAAATGTTTAAATAATCCATGTTGTATTCAGACTACACATTTTAAATTCCATGCTTTTGTGATTACATTGTTATTTCAAATTCTTCATATATGAACAAGATTCCTTGTCACCCATGCATTCATCCCTGAAGCATCTGGGCCATTTATGATCCTGCATGGACTGGGATCCCATTGACCTTAATCGCAGACATGCTAACTCCAAGAGACTCTAAGGAATTCCTGCATTTCCCCCACCATCTTCTTCTCCAAATTCCATTAGAAAAGCAGAACAGTTTCTCCCTGCTGTCTAGACCAGCTCTGTCTCTAGCATTCCTTTCTTATCCTGCTGACTTAGGGCATTAGGAGGTCAAATGACCAGGGAGAAGTCTTAGCTTTCAGTTCAACAGAATGTTCATCATGGCTCCTGGCAGGAATACTCTTCCCCTCTAGAACCACAACCTCTAGGCCAGCAGAGTGTAAGACTATGGGAACAGGAAGCAAAACTTTCCCTAGTGGGTTCCCAAGGGTGATAGTGAGTGATACGATTTCCATTTCTACCCTTTGGTTCCTTGACCTGTGAATCCTGGCTAGGGGAGAAATGGTACCATACATTAGATGCTTACTCAAGACACATAGCCTTTGGGGAACCCTGGCTTACCCCTCTACGTGACTAAATATGCCAGAGTCAAGAGGCAACCACCAAAAGGGAGCTGCAAGTGTAGAACAGAGCCAGCCTAATCCTATGAAAGAAGCTATGCATGCTGAAAGTCACAGTGTTGCAAAATTAGGACCATGCAAACCCTTGAAATGCTAAAAAGCTATGTTATGAGCCCCATATGGTCACAGGGCACTTCATAATTTGGTGTTTTCCTGATGGATCCTGGTCTGTTTTAATGAGACTCTTTCAAATGATGCCGATTTTTTTCTATTTTGTTCCATTATACATTGTAAGTATGTCACTTGGTTCTTATCTTATAAGAGGACACTGTTAAGAAACGTTAGATTTTTAAAGAATTGCAATTATTAAAAAGTATGGGGACTTTTAGAGCTGAATTATATTTTATATTATTAGATAAGCAAGGGATTTTTGAGACAAGAAGTAATGTGCTTGTGTTTCAGGCTGACAGGGTGAAGTTGGGATGGTGAGTTTTAATTGTTAACACAACTTCTAGTCACCTGAGAAGAGTCTCAATGAGGGATTTTCTAGGGATTTTCAGCCTGTGTACATGTCTGTAGGGAATTCTCTTGATTGCATTAATTGAGTTTGGGCCATAAACTTTGTAAGGGTAGAGAAAATGAGGTATAGAATAAGCATGTGTGTATTCATTTTGCTCTGCTGTGGGTGTGATGTGACCAACTGTTTTCATTTCCTGCCCCCCGACCTCTATGATGTATGACAACCTGGAATTGTGAGATTTCTTCCTCAGCTTACTTTTTTTCCAAATATCTTATTACAGCAACCAAAATGAAATTAGGAAAACAGACCACATTTTTGCTCTTATCCTCAAGTCAACTGGGTTCCAGGGGACAACAGAAGATCTCTAAAGGGTCCTAGAGTTCTCATAAGTCACCTGTCCATTTGATCAGAAAGACCATGGAAGTCTTACTGGCTGGATTCTAACTAGTATATATTCTATAAAGCAGAGAGTCAACACAGCAAAACTATTCTCAATGCTTCTAAGGGAAGTCACGTGGTTAGCAAGACCCTGATCTGTATCATTAGAGGGTATAACTGATAAAGAGAAAGCTAAAGGATTCATGAGGCTTCTCCAGAGTCCCTAAGAGTAGCCACTAAGAAGCCTTATCTTGCCTTAATTGCTTTGTGGAACCTTGTTGTCCTTGTTGTAACAGCCACAGAGATAATCCCCTCATAAACAAACTATACAAACATGGCTTTCCTGGCTCTCACTTTCTCAGGTCATTGGTTGGCATCACGTTACTCTTGATTATAGTATTAATCTGGTAAAACTGGTGTCTTCTGGGATACATGAGAGTTTCAAAGTAAACTCCTAATGATACAGACAGAGTTCCATACAACTCCTCTCTAGCCAGCAGATAGTGTAGGAAGAGCTTTTTTTAGTCTGTCTTAGGAAGGGATGTCATCCCTCAGTAGCGTAGGGAGTCTATATAAAGATTGATCTTCACCCTTCAGCTCTCCTTAAAAATTTCTGAGATTGTAGCTCTCAGGGAGGAGTTTTAGTAGGGAAGTAGACATATGGAAATAGAGGCATAAATATTACCCGTCTGGGCCACATGTAACAAATGGACCATGCACACACACACACACACACACACACACACACACACACAAAGCCCTCCAAACTTGAGTGAAGACTATTGCTATGTAAATAGCATATAAAAGGTCAGTGTTCTCTTTTTCCAGCTCACTGGGTCACTTCCACTCTCATAAGTTCCTTCTTCCTTCCTTCTTTCCTTTCTTCCTTACTTGTTTTTCTTTCTTAATAAATTGCCTTATTCCTAACAGTAAATAAACAAATAAAATTTAAAAGATAAAGCTTGTAAAATTTAAATTCTATCACATCTATGTTGTTAGGCTACATGCATAAAGGCACACCATATGACTACCTAAAATGTGAGCTGAAGAAGGAGAACACCCTGAACAGACCAAACTGGATGGGGAAAGCCCAGAATGCCCCAACCCTACACAAAGAACTATAGGCAACTGAATAAAGCTAGGAGAGGGAGAAGTGATCTTCCTCAGGGAATAGCACACCAATTGGTTGTCCAGCTCCAAACAGTCAACCCTTAAAAACATCCATAAAAGTAACACTATACGGACTCAACAGGTTACATTTAGGAATATGCATGTGTATACCAATATATGCATACAATGACAATTGCTGAGAAAAGAGCCCATAAATATGAAGGACAGTTGGGAGGAATATTTTGGGAGGTTTGGAAGGAAGAAAAGAAAGTGAAATATGTTATAACTAAATTTCAGTCTAATAAATACAGAGAGAGGGAAATTAGTTGGATTGTGTTCTTTTTAAATTCTCTTAGTGCTTTTTAAAAATTACTCATCATTGCTTTTAAACTAATCTACATCTTCTCAGCATGTTTGTGGTGTTCTCTACCAAACTACATGCAGAATTGCCGAGAGTTGAACACCTTTTTAAAGAGGTAATGAGAAATGAAAGGAATGAAGCTCCTCGGAGCTGTAGGTACCTTTCAAGAAATTGCAGCTCAAAGGTATGAAATTATTTGTTCAGGTTGATATAGGTGAGCTATCAGAAAGTCGGGCTGGGCCCTGTCCTTCCAAGTTCAGTGTCCTTTCTATCCAAACAGATGCCCAGAGATTTGAAAGAAGGGCCAGCACATGCAGCCACGACACTGGGATGCTAGCTTCACCCAGAATGTGACAATGGTCCTTCACCAGTAAGAAATGGAAAGATGACTCTAGCTGGTAATTCTACAGCTCTTGACTCAGTTTACATTAATGCAGGTACTCAGGAAAGCTAATCTTTCCCCAGGGACAACTGGAAATATTTGTGTCATTTTTGGTTACCACAATTTTAGGGTATATACTAAGTATATAGTAAGAGGCCAAAGAGGGTGCTGCACTGCTAAACTGGCTGGTTTTGTGTGTCAACTTGACACAAGCTACAGTCACCAGAGAAGAAGGAGCCTCTGAGGAAATGCCTCCATGAGATCCAGCTGTAAGGCACTTTCTCATTTAGTGATCAATGGAGAAAAGCCCAGCCCATGATGGGTGGGGCCATTCCTAGGCTGGGTGTCCTGGATTCTATAAGAAAGCAGGTTGAGTATGCCAGTAAGCAGCACCCCTCCATGCCCACTGCACCAGCTCCTGCCTCCAGGATCCTGCCCTGTTTTAGCTCCTATGCTGACTCCCTTTGGTGATGAACAGCAGTGTGGAAGTGTAAGCTGAGTAAACTTTTTCATCCCCAGCTTGCTTTTTGGTCATGGTGTTTTGTCCCAGCATTAGAAACACTAAAACAACCATAAAAAGAATGTTCTAGACTCAAGTGTTATCAAGGTTGAAAATCCCCCAGCCTAGTATTTTAAATCTACCAGAAACAACATCTACTTGTTATAACCACATTTGTTATTTTGAACTAGAATTAATACACATTATAAACTGTAAAGGTCCATAGCCAAATATAAAAGAAAATTAAAATGGTCAATGAGAAAATAACATCTAGGTTAATATGGTTAATACCATTCTGAGATAAGAACCCTGAAAGATATTTGTGTATCATTAAGAATGTTACCTAGGGAAGCTGAGGGTACTCCCAATTCCTAACCTTCTGTCATGGTGAGCAAGCCTTCCTCCACCCTGGGGAACTCATGATGATTGGTGAATGTAAGGGGAGGGGAGTTGGTGTCTTCAGTTCACCTGCTGGTGAGTCCAGCAGGCTCCAACCCTGGTTAATTCAGGGGAAACCAAACAAAAGACCTGAGAACTGGAAAGACACTTGTATGGAGGAGAGGTGGGTGGACAAGGATGGGAGATAAGAGAGGATTGAGGTGAGTATAAGCAATGTGTTACACACATCTATGAAACTGCCAAGGAATAAATTTAATCAGTTAAAAAAACTGAACAAGACAACAATTAAACCTCTCACTAATTTTTAGAGTCAGTATATCATAAATCATGGAGACACTTTGTGCTTGTTTCTACAACAGCCACAGGTCCTGGCTCATTTCTCAGGACTCTCCAGTACACTGGAGGGTGTATGTGGTCCAACCCCATCCTCTGACTGCTAAAAGCACAAACTAACCCTTGACCATCTAAACCCATAAACAAGTCCTACCCTGACTGAGAACCGCTGCTGTGGACAGCAATATAAATGTGCTTACAAGTAAATTTAATAATCTAGTTGAACATAAAGTATCTTTTTATAAAGTTAAACAGTGAAACTGAACATTTTTATATAGCCCTTAAATCACGATCACCATTTGAATCCTCACTTACTTTTAGCAAAAAGCTTGATTGACGCCCAAAGTTCTGCATGTTCATGTTCTTCTTTATCCTTCTCAAAAATTACATACCATCTAGTTTACAATAACACAATAACAATGGTGGTTTTCTAGTCATCTGTTTATGTAGCTATTTCTCTCAAGTTTATTTTTGAAGATAAAAAGTATTTTGTTTGCAAATAATTCTGCGAAGCTTATTAATGGATACGGCAGGGAAGCAAAGCAGAATGAAGGACAAGAGTAAAAACTCCACTAACAGGTTGCGAAATGGTTTTCATAAAGGAGTGATGAATGCAGTACTCGGTCCTGTTCGACTGGATGCCTGTGGCGCAACAGCAGAGGGAAGACATGGATTTCCATGTTTCGGTTAGATTTTATGGTGGTATGATCTATCAGTTGACTAGCTTTTTGTTTTACAAATCCAACCACTACTTTAAAACCAAATGACTGTAGATTTTTAAATTCTTAGCTGATTTAAAAAGTGGAGGATGGTAGCTTCCCAAAACATTATTCTCTACACAATGGCGTAGAGCAGAGGAAGCTACCTGATGCATAAGCTTTTTAATGTTGTAAAATAGAGCTAAAATTAAATGCCACTTTTTCAGAGATGATTGATGGACAGCCTGGTCAAATTCAAAGCTTTTTGATGTATAAAACTTTATAAATGGAACTACTCCATCAATAGGCAAAATATAACCAAAATCTGTCTAGATGGATAGTGTGTAATTTCTGCACAGGACTCTGTTTAGTAAATACATCACTGTATAGGTCAGGAATCTTGCTCCAATAAAGGAACATAAAGATAAAAATAAAAATAAAAAGTGGAAGACGGATGAAGACTTATGTACAATGACAAAATGTTTCAGAACTGTATCTTGTTGATTACCATAGCAAATATAAATCTTCTTAAGGATAGATAATTTTCAACCACTGCCCAAACATACACAGTATATATGACATAAAGGGTTGGGAAGGAGACAGGAAGTAGATGAACTGCCAAGGTCTGAAGGCTCCTTCTTCTCATAGTCCTTTACCTGGAGCCACATCAATTTTGTTTTATTGTATGCTTCCATAAGATTTTCCTCCAACAAAAGACTTTCCCAACTAAAAAAATTTGAACACCATTGCCCTAAGGGAAATTAGGCAGCAGACGTAAAGAAATATAATATAGGTCAAATTTTATCACAGCAAATACTATTATGGCACAAATCCCTGTATAGCAAAAGATTTCTGAGCCTTAGGCAATAACCCATTTGTCTTAAGAAATATGCAATACAACAAAATAAAATAACCTGGGCAATGTTTTTATTATTATGGCCTTTGACCTGTATTTCTTGCTTGGTGGAAGAATGAATCTGTGTGTTGGAATTCAGTGTTACAGGCTTCCTCTAGGTATAGCTGCTTTATTTCCAATCTGTGTGATGTGGACCCACTGTTTGAGATGAAATCAAAGATTGAATCCATTAAGCTAGGCCTAGAAATGTGTTTGTATATTCCTAAATGATTGCCATTCAGCTATGATCTAGAAAATAAGAGAATTAGTCGTCACTAAAGTAATATGGGGTCCCTCAAAGGTAAAAGCTAGGTGCTACCTCATATTTCTCCACTGTCAGAAACCTAAGTTTTATCTGCATACTATGACATCTGAGGCATATCAGACATTCTCAAGAGTCCTTCCCTAAGAGGTGCAGCCAAGGCAGTGGAATAACAACATGGGGGACTTTTCAGGGAAGACTGTTTACAAGGATCAACCTTGGCAAAAAGAAGTTGCCATCTTCCTGTTTTGTGGTCTAGAAGTCAAGTATCATAGCTACAACTCCCCAGTGTCACCTGGGAAATTTAGTTGTCCTTGGGAATGGAAGCCATATGTTGTAAAGCAAAAAAACAGGAATTTCAAGTTCCTCAAGCCTTTGGGATTTCACCCACCAGCCTTGTCTGCTTACACTGAAATACTACTGCATGGAGGACTGAACACTGTGTGATATATGCACTGTGCTTGGGACCCTGCTACTAGCAGCCAGGCATAACTGATATATCTTCCAATTCAAATCATTATATCTCTCTGCTGCCTAGACTTTGGGATTATATGGCTTCTATTTATCTATCCATCCAAAATACAGTATGTAGCTGTTTTATGTACTAGAGCTATTGCCAGCATTTGAGGGTTTAGAATTTGAGATAAATAACACATACATCTTTTCTTCATGGAACTCTCCTTGGGTCTAGTTATTCTAACACACAGTGTAGTTTTCTTAATGGAGTTTACAGTACCAAATTAGAAAATACTTTAAAATTCTAATACAGCTTATTGCGTACTATTTTCATTTTGTAACAATTTAAATTTCATTTGACTTTATTGAAATATAATTGATTCAATAAGTTGCACATTTTAGTAGTATAATTTCATAAGGTTTTAAATATGCAAATATCTATGAAACCATTACCACAATCAAGATAGTAAATACATCCATCATCCCTAATAGTTTCCCTTTGGGCTTATAAATCTCCCCTTCCCACATTTCTAGCTTCCCATCCTATTCTGGGCAGTCTTCATCTGTTTTCTTTCACTATAGATTACCTTGTCATTTTTACTTTTATATAAATAAATATATTAGTGTTTTTGATCAACAGTTCTCATGGAGAAATACGTAATACCTGAAGGTATCTACTTAATGACTATGGAGAAAAGAGTCCTTCATGTTTGCCTTTTCATTGTACGATAAAATAAATATTTTCACATATATATATATGGAATATATATATATATATATTCCACAGTGAAACTTAAATATTACTTGCTAGAACAATCTTAAAAGAATCCCCATTTAATTCAAGACACATTCTGGCTCTTGACTTTGCATATGCTTCTTAGGATATATACAGTAGGAGTATTCATATACAGTAACTTGTTTTAAAAGAACTTCACATGCTAGAAATATTTAAAGTTTCTATATTATCATATATTTTCCCTTAATGATACAAACTGGTCTGATTGGGCAGTTTCAAAGCAAGCATACTGTAACTGCTAGATCTTTGTAAAGAGTATGAGCAAAGACATGACTTCTACTTCCAAATAAGTGGAGGATGCCCAGCTAGTCAAATTTCACATAATTGTGAGACAATTTGTTTTAACATAAATATGTCCCTAATATTGCACTGTACATACCGAAGCTAAAAAAAAAAGTTTTGTAATCTGGAATTCCAATTTGACTTAATACTCTATGTTTGTATTTGCTAAAGGCCAGCAACCATAAGGGATATATGGGACTGGGAAAACAGTACATTTGGTAGAGAAGAGAGGATGAGTCCATAATAATGGAGTCTAACTTTTGGAATGAACCTACTCACAAGCCAATAAAATTAGTACTCTGTAGTTGCTAAAGCCTAAAGGCAAAGGTTTGTATAACCCTTGAGTGGAATAACTTTATTGCACTTTAAATGACTTCTGTGGTCTCTTGTCCTTAGTCTAGATGCTGTCCTTCCAAGAGCCTTTTCAGACCCACATGGCTCAAGCCCTGGGTCTTCTAACTGAGAAGCCATCCCATGCAAATTAACTCTTGCTTTATCTGATAAGGAACTGAACGCTTGAGAGTAAATGAGGAATTCCACTTCCCAAGATGTCCTTAGGATATCCTCCACTCTGCTTCTCTTATTTTTAAGGAGAAATCATGGTGAAGAGCCCTTTCTTCCACTGAATAGACTGAAAATTGAGAAGGCACCCAGATCCTTGGGCTTTCTAGCTCTGGGTAACCCTGTCAGGGTAGGAGACCTTACTAAATGTGAGTGATTGACATTCAAGAAAGGTTTCATCCCATTCAATGGGGGAAGCAATTGACATGGCTTCCTTGTTAGCAGCCACAGATCTTCATCATTTATGACCTGCCATGCCAGCTTCCAACTTCTTCCTAGTCATTCCCCATGAGGGACCTCCTACTCAGGACTAGAGTATGCCAAAGAGTGGTGGGAAATACAAAAATCAGTTTTCAGAGTCCTGTTGTCTAATATTGAGAAACATGAAACGTCATCTCCCTCTTCTTTCTTTTCTCTCAACCCAGCCACCACTTTAACCCAAGTACTCCCAATATCTATAGCTCATGCCTTGAACTAGAAAGATTTCAAGTGGAAATTATATTAGGGATGTTGGCATTAAATTCTCATGCTGCTACCCACTAAGTGACAAATCACAAGTTAAGAAAATTATGCTATCTGATTGTGTGTCTTAAAGATGTGGGTATTCCATAAAGACACTGCTATTTCTCTTATTTCTTTGATTTTTTCCCATAATGTCTTGTATTTGGAAAATGCTCAGTACTCAACTAATTTTCCAAGAAAGGAACCTGAAGAAACACTGGCTAGTCATCCCTACATTGCTACACACAGCACTTCATGTTTCCTACCCAATTGCAAATCAAAAGTGGTAGTTGATCAAGTTTCCCAGAAAACATTTTCCATAGATTTCTATCCCTAACTCTATTAGTGTTAGTGGAATCTTTCATGTTTCCTTTAAGAGTTTTAAACAAATTTCTTATCATCCAAGCAACCACATGAACAAAATAATTTCAAAATTATTTTTTGGAGAAATAATTTCAAATCCCTACTTAAAAAAAGAAAGACAGAATAAGTTCTAGCTAACTCAAGAAAAGACAACTCTGAGCTGTAAGAAGGCAATGAACTAAAAATTGAGATCTGGAAAGCAATATTTCCCCAGGCGGTGGATGTTACTTTTCATGGCAGCCACATATGGTTGCTCACATAGACACCCATTTAAGTATGAAAGAGAATGTCAAACAAATTTAAGCAGGAACAGTTAGTAAGGTGTTATCAAATAAACTAAGTCACAAGCTTGAGCTATAGGACCAGGCAAGTCAAGTTTCCTCCGGAAAGTTCTAGGGAAAAAAGAAAAATCGGGTTGAGTGTTGAGCCAAGCCTTATTTCTCGTTCCTCACTTCACACATAAGTTTAGCATGAGTGTGTGTGCACCATTTGTGCACCTTCTTACAGATCTCTCTATTTGGAAGACATTTCTAACCCCTTCTCCTCTCAGAGATCCAGTGCAGAAAGTTCCCTTCTTCTCATTGCCGGCCTGGACTTACGTGACAGCTTTCAGAGCTCTGTCACAGATGGAGTTATTCAGAGGGAAGTGCAGGCTGCCATGTCCTCTCTCTTCCTTGGGTGTCTTTCTCCTTCCAGCTAGGACGAGGATGGGGAGGCTGAAACAGAATATGTGTTCTTCATAGCTGACCTCTGTCTGGTCTCTCATCTTGTCCAGCTGCCCATTGACATTGTCAGACAGCCGTTAGTCACAGTGAAATATCACACAAGTTGATTCAGAATAGCCAGCAGCTTATATATGCCTCTCCTGAATCTACAGGAGTTGGTTCATAAGTTATTACTTATACATGCAGTGCTTTATTTGACTCCCACATCCATTACAGATAGATTTACAGCAAATGATTCCCGGCATACAAGTAACTTACATGGTGAGAAACAGTAAGTGGCACTTAGACTTGCAGCCCACTCCAATTCTATTCTGCCATGTGGCTTCTTAGAAAAACCCTACAAAATCTTAGTAACTTTTCATGTTTTTTTAAAATATGTAAATAAGTTTTGAGAAACTAGAAATCCAGTGGCAGTATGGTATAAGCAGCATGGACAATAATGAGTCCAGGAATGAAACTGACTTAGCATGTTGCTTCTACATCACTGTCCCTGATACCAAGAAAAGGGAAAGTTGCTGATTATAAAACAATGTGGTACAATGTTCCAGTTTCCCTCTAATACCTGTGATTGTTCAGTATTTTTGTATCTCAACTCTAATACCAGCAAACTCATGTCTAATCAAGCCCGTGTATAGATGGATGGGATATAAGCATATCCAGTGTTATGACTTGGACCTAAAAGGAGTAAGATATGAGTTCAGTCCTTGGACCTTTAAAAGACACATTAAGAACATCTTGATAAAAATGGTGAATACTCAAAGGATTTTACATGATCATTATTAAAAAGAAACTTAATGGAAATAAAAATTCACTTGGGAAAAAAATCATTAGACTAGTTGGAAGTTTCCTTTAGTTCCCGATTGTGACTGCCAAGAAACCTGAGTTAACAACCTCAGAAAGGCTTATAATTGTATTTCCAAATTCAGGTGCCTTAAATCATCACTTAGTACTCTTGACTCCACGGTGGATGCTGATGAGTTTGTAAATAATTCTTTTAAATACCTAAACTTTAAGTTTATTCAGACAGGTACCAGAATGTATTATATACCAACAAACTGTCAAAAGATTTGACAAGGAAGCAACAGATTGTGGTAATGATTTTAGAAGAGGGAAGGTCTTTGTATGGCATAAAATTCAATGCCACAGACAATCACCAGCTCCATCAATAGTAACTCATTTTTTTAAAAAAACAAACAAAAAATATTTGAAGATATTGGTATTTTTCTGGGGATGTCATTCGCCCTGCTAAGAAATTTAGTCTTGTATTACCATGCCTGACTCAGCCTTAAAGGACATATGAATGATGACAGTGTGGGAACCACGGTCTAAATTCTGGTTCTCAGGTCTGAGTTGAACTGACAAACTCAAGTAATCTTTGTTAAAAAAAAAAAAAAAAAGAGAACTGCAGAAGGGACTGGAGTTAGGAGACGCGCACGCCATTGCTGTCTCAGGAACCAGAGCAACTTGGGGCTCCAGAGTTGCCTCAGCATCAAATCACCTGGGTTTTTTTTCCCAGAGAAGCTGGGTTAGATATGCAGTTCATACATGACGGCTGACAACAATCTATGCATCCAGTTCCAAGGGATCCAACACCTCTTTCCTGCCTCCATAGGCATCAGGCACACACGTGGTATAGACACACACACAGGTGAAACATTCATCCATATAAAATAATTTTTAAGATTAAACCTAAGTAATAATAAAATAGTGAACTTGAATAACCTTTGAAGTTTTAGTGAAGCGCTAACTTCATTACATACTGCACAGCATGGACTATGCACTTTTATCCAGTGTGTTTGATGTAGACACTGATTTCACATTGTTTTCTGCTTTTTGCTGCTGTAATAATGCCAAACATGGTCAGAAATAGATGTATCTAAGCATCATAAAGACATTCATGAATAATAATAGTTGATATTTACTCTAGTCTCAATAAAAGCATTATTCTCTGGTGAGAATAAGGCAATGTTTAACCAGGTAAGAAACAACCATAGCACCATACCTGCTCTCAAGCCAATTCTGTAGTGAAGGAAGACGAAATACTGGCACTACCAAACTGCCAGCAATGGCAGCACCAATGTAGAATAACCGATAATAACAATGAAGTACCCAAAAATATATTTAGAAGAAAACCCAAAGTATAATACCATGAAAATATAAATACTTAGAAGTAAAATAAACCAAAGATGTAAGAAATCTGCATACTAAAAATTATGAAACATTGTTGAAAGGAGTTGAACACAACAGATAATTGAGAAAAGATCTCATATTTATGTACAAGGAGCTTAATGCTGCCAACATGTCCAGCTATAGTTTGGATCTGAAATGTCTCTTGAAGTCCCACAGTTGGCTAAATACTTAGTAAATCATACAGCATGCTTATTTAAATCCAATAGCATGACTTCTGTGGAATAATGACGAAAGAAGGATTGTGATAATTAAATAGACCAAAATTAATAGCAGCACACTGAAAAGGAAAAGGGGTGATACACAGTGAACACTGCCAAGAAAATAAGGTCATCAATCCCTTTCATGAGGGCTCTACCCACACGATCTCATTACATATGTGCATTCTACTTCCTGATACCTTCGATCACACTCCTAAAATGGAGATTGAATACAGGAAGCTCAGTGCCTATCAGAGGGCAGGGGGAAGACAGGAGTGCCCAGAACAAGTGGCTTCGTGGTCAGATGATGACAAATGGCCATCTAGACTTTGGTGAGAGAGCTGAGCTGCGGATCAGTGGCCGAATGTGTACCACCATGGAACAGACCCTGGTATCAAGTGGGACAGCTTGTCACAGGTAGAAACCTGAGGAGCCCAACAATATGACACCTGTATACCTTCAGTAAATGAGGAACAAATGGGTGTGTCCTTCACTTCTGAACAAAGACCTGAGCAGTCCATTATAACATACACTACAGAAAGAAGGAACACTGAGAAATAAGAAAGATAATTTTTAGCAGGAAAGGAATAAAGCTACAGATGAAAGATGAAAAAAGAAATTATTGTTAAAACTGGAGTAATAAAACCTTATTCATAAGTAACTTCCTCCACTTAATATTTTAACCGCTGGTCAATCTTTCTAGCCCAAGATTTATAGTCTTATGATATATTTGAAACTTAATTATTACATCAAATGTGAAGAAAATAATTAAGCTGAAGCCAAAAGGAAAATATTCATAACTCATTTACTTGACATAAGACTTGTATCCTTAATATGTAAAACAAAACAAAACAAAACCCCTACAACTCAATAAAAAAATTTAAAAGATCTGGACACATTACAAACAAATCATCAAAATCACAAGAAAAAATACGCCTTTATGTCATTTCTTATCAATAAAATGCAGATTAAAGTCATAATATACAGTTCAATTCTAGCTAGAATAAAATAATTAAATCAAAAATATCATATGCTAGTGAAGTGTGGATTGAATTGAATAAATGCATATTGTTTATAGAAAAGAGTCAAAACCTCTGGAAAATTGGTTGTATGTGATAAAATTAAACTTATATACTTTGTGATCCCTAAATTCTACTATTATATAACCACCTACATAGGAAAAAATATGGGAAATGTGTGTGAAGTTTTCCAAATAAAAGCTATTCATATGGGACCAAAAGAGGAAAAATATCAGAACGTATTTTTGGAAAGCACAAAAAATGCATTAGAAAAATAAACAAATTAGGATATATCATACGAAAAGATACTACTTAAGAATATAAAGAAATAAGCCAAGGATATATGCAACAATATGAATGAATCTCAGATGTATAAAGCATAAAAACAGGCAGTTGACAGAAATCAGAAAATAATGGGTCTAAGTGACTAGTTCAGTAAGCAAAGCATTTTGCTTTGTAAGCAAACAGACCTTAATTCAACATGTAGAAACCATAGAAGAATGCCAGGCATTTGGAGACACAAAGATGTAGGGAATGCATGTCAATATAATAATAGACAAATACTACCAAACCTATATAACAAATGTATACCTACCATCATGCTAAGTGGGGACAATTTTGAAGCATTACACTAAAATCAGAAACAAAACCAAGACATCCCTTCAGATCACTCTTATATAATAGAGTATTTGAATTCTTAGCTAGAGCAATAAGACAAAAAAAGAAAATAAAAAGAATACAGATAGGAAAGGAAGAAATTGAAGTATCTATATTTACAGATGATAGTAATTCTATATATGAAAAAATCTAAGAGCTAGAACAGAAAACACGTAGAGCTGATAAACTCATTCAGCAATGCCGGGCGGTGGTGGCACACGCCCTTAATCCCAGCACTAGGAGGCAGAGCCAGGCAGATCTCTGTGAGTTCAAGTCCAGCCTGGGCTACAGAGTGAGTTCCAGGAAAGGCGCAAAGCTACACAGAGAAACCCTGTCTCAAAAACAAACAAACAAACAAACAAACAAACAAACAAAAAAAAAAAACTCATTCAGCATACCCAAATCAGTAGCCTTACTTTAAACCAAAGACATCATACTAAGAAATGAGTGAGGGAAACAATCACTTTTATGAAACAATCACTTTCAAAATAAGAAAAGGCCATCAGGCCCATGCCTCTGGGAGAACCATCCTACCCCACCAGAGACCAGGCAAGCATCCTGAAGCTTAGGAAAAACCTTCCCCTCATAAGCTCAACAATCCCTTTTCTCCTTATTGTTGTATCCTGGCCCACACCTCTGGGTGAAGCCTTCTAAACTATCAGAAGCCAGGCCAGCACCCTGAAACTCAGGGTGTGGCTAAATTAGAGGCCACACACATAGCCACAATTCCATCCTCCAACTTAAGAGGCAACCCCCGGCTGGACCAGAGGCCATCCAGGGTATCAGAAGTCCAGCCTCCAGTGCAGGAGGAGACTTTATACTCAATCACAGGCCATAGCAGCCAGAAGATGGAAAGGAAACAGAAACAAGGGAAGAAAACATCCATCAATCAAAGACAAACTCAGAAATTGGCACATAGACCTATAATCACTCCAAATCTAGATGTCTAAACATCAGAATAAGAACACAATCAACAACAGCCACGACAATATGTCACCACCAGAGCCCAGCCATCCCCACTATAGAAAGCCCTGGATATTCTAACACAGCTGAAGCACAAGAAAATGACCTTAAAACCAACTTTATGAAGAGGATAGAGGTCCTAAGGAGGAAATGAATGAATCCCTCAAAGAAATCAAGGAAAAGAAAATTATAAAATAGGAGGAATTCAATAAAATCTTAAAAGACCAAGAAAGCCAAGAGCAAACAAACAAACAGTTGAGGGAAACAAATGAAACTGTTCAAGTCCTGAAAATGGAAATAGAAACAATAAAGAAAACACAAACTGAAGAAAATCTGGAAATGGAGAATCTAGGTAAGCAAACAGGAACTACAGATACAAGCATTACCAACAGAATACAAGAGATGGAAGAGAGAATCACAGGAATTGAAGACATTATAGAAGAAATAGATATATTGGTCAAAGAAAATGTTAAATCTAAAAAAAAATGCTGACACAAAACATCCGTGTATTCCAGGACACTATGAAAAGTCAAATGTAAGAATAATAGGAATAGAAGAAGGAGAAGATTCCCAGCTCAAAGGCCCACTAAATATTTTGACAAATTAACAGAAGAAAAATTTCCTAATCTAAAGAAGAACATGCCTATAAAGGCTCAAGAAGCTTAAAGAATACCAAAAGATTGAACCAGAAAAGGAAATCCTCTTGTCACATAATAATCAAAACACTAAACAAACAGAACAGAAAGAATATTAAAAGCTGCAAGAGAAAAAGAACAAGTAACATATAAAGATAGGCCAATTAGAATTACACCTGACTTCTCAATGGAGACACTAAAAGACAGAAGGGCCTGACAGATGTGCTGTGACTGTAAGAAACCACAAATTCCAGCCTAGGCTATTATACCCAGCAAAACCGTCAATCACCGTAGATGGAGAAAACAAGATATTCCATGATAAAGTCAAATTTAAACATCTATCTATAAATCCAGCCCTACAGAAGGTACTAGAAGGAAAATTCCAAGCCAAGGAGGTTAACTACACTGAGAAAAACAGAGACAATAAATAATCTCATACAAGCATCTCAGAGAAGGAAAACACACACACACACACACACACACACACACACACACACACACACACACACAGACAGAGACAGAGACAGAGACAGACAGACAGAAACAGAGAGAAACTAACAATAACTACAACAAAATAACAGAAATTAACAGTAAGTGGTTGTTGATACCTCTCAATATCAATGGACTCAATTCCCTGATAAAAAGACACAGACTAACCAATAGATGTGAAAACAAGATCCATCCTTCTCTGCATACAAGAAACATAACTCAACATCAAAGACAGACATTACCTCAGTGTAAAAGGTTAGAAAAAGATTTTACAAGCAAATGGCCCCAAGGAGCAAGCTGGTATAGCTATTCTCATTTCTAACAAAAGAGACTTGCAACTAAAATAAATCTAAAGAAATGGGAAGGACATTTCATACTCATCAAAGGAAAAATCCAACAAGATGACTTTTCAATTCTCATTAACTAGGCCCTAAATATAAAGACACCCACATTTGTAAAATAAACATTACTAAAGCTTAAATCACACATTGACTCTCACACATTAAAAGTGGGAGACTTCAATACCCCACTCTTATCTATGGAATGATCATCCAGACATAAACTAAAAAGGGAAATAATGGAGTTAACAGTCATTATGAACCAAATGGCCCTAACACATATCTACAGACTGTTTCATCCAAACAAAAAGGAATATATATCCCCAGAACCTCACAGAACATTCTACAAAATTGATCACATATTTGGTCACAAAGCAAGTCTCAAGAGATACATAAAAACCCTGAAATAACCCCTTGCATGCTATCAGACCAACAGGAATCCAAACTGGATTTCAACCACAAAAAACAGCAGAAAGCCTACAAATTCATGAAAATGGAACAACTTCCTACTGAGCAACTACTGCATCAAGGAAGAATAGAGAAAACAATTAAAGACTCCCTATAATTCAGTGAAAATGAATATACAACATAGCCAGACTTATGAGATACTGTGAAAGCAGCGCTAAGAGGAAAGTTCATAGCACTAAGTACATCACAAAGGATTTGAAGAGATCTCATACTAGCAACTTAACAGCACACCTGAAAGCTATAGAACAAAAAGAAGCAAAACACATATAAGAGGAGTAGACAGCAGGAAATAATCAAACTGAGGCCTGAAATCAATAAAATTGAAACGAAGTGAACAATATAAAGAATTAATGAAACTAAGAGTTGATTCTTTTAGAAAACCAACAGAATAGAATAACCCTTATCCAAGCTAACTAAAAGGTGGAGGGAAAACATCCAAATTAGCAGATACAGAAAGAAACAGAAAAGGGAAATTATAGACACTGAGGAAATCCAAAGAATCATTAGGTTATACTTCAAAAAACTTTTTTCCACCAAATTAAAAAATCTAAAAGAAATGGACAAATTTCTTGATAGATAACACTTACCAAAGCTAAATTAAGATTAGATAAACTATTTAAATACACCTATAACCCCTAATGAAATAGAAGCAGTCATCAAAAGTCTCCCAACCCAAAAACAAAAACAAAACAAACAACAACAAAAACCACCCAGGACTAGATGATTTCAGCACAGAATACCACCAGATTTTCAATAAGAAGATAATACCAATACCCCTCAAATTATTCCACAAAATACAAACAGAAAGAACATTGCCAAATTCTTTTATGAGGTCACAGTAACCCTGCTTCCCAAACCACACAAAGACTCAACAAAGAAAATTACAGACCAACTTCCCTCATGAACATTGATGTAAAAATAGTCATTAAAATACTTGCCAACAGGACCCAAGAACACATTAAAAAAGATCATCCACCATGATCAAGTAAGCTTCATCCCAGAGATGCAGGGATGCTTTTTAACTTATGGAAATCTGTAAATGTAATTCACCATATAAATAAACTGAAATAAAAAAAAATCCATGATCATCTCATTAGATTCTGAAAAAGCCTTTGACAAAATCCAATACCCCTTCATGATAAAAGGCTTGGAGAAATAAGGGATACAATGGACATACCTGAATATAATAAAGGCAATTTACAGCAAGCCAACAGCCAACATCAAATTAAATGGAGAGAAACTCAAAGTGATTCCACGAAAATCAGGAACAAGACAAAGCTGTCCACTCTCTCCATATCTATTCAATACAGTAATTGAAATTCTAATTAGAGCAATAAGACAACTAAAGGAGACCAAGGGGATACAAATTGGAAAGGAAGAAATCATATTATCATTATTCAGAAATGATAGGACAGTATACATAAGCAACCCCCGAAATTCTACCAAGAATCTCCTACTAAGGATAAACATCTTCAGTGAAGTGGCTGGATACAAGATTAACTAAAAAAAAAAAATCAGTAGCCCTCCATATATGTATATAAAAGAGCTGAGAAAGAAATCAGGGAAACAGCACCTTTCACAATACCCACAAATAATATAAAATATCCTGGGGTAACTCTAACCAAGCAAATGACAGACCTGTATGGCAAGAACTTCAAGTCTTTGAAGAAAGAAATTGAAGAAGATGAGCCAGGTGTTGGTGGCACACGCCTTTAATCCCAGCACTAGGGAGTCAGAGGCAAAGCTACACAGAGAAACCCTGTCACCAAAAATTTAAAAAAAAAAAAAATTGAAGAAGATATTAGAAGAAGTAAAGACTCCTATGCTCATGGATCAGTAAAAGTAACATAGTAAAAATGACCATTCTACCAAAAGCAATCTACAGATTCAACTCAATCCCCATCAAAATCTCAATACAATTCCTTACAGACCTTGAAAGAACAATATTGAACTCCATATGGAAAAAAAAAAAAAAAACAGGATAGCTAAAACAATCCTGCAAAATAAAAGAACATCCAGAGGTATCACCATCCCTGATTTCAAGCTCTACTATAAAGCTGTAGTAATAAAAATAGCTTGGTATTTGCATTCAAAACAGGCAGGTGGATCAACGGAAATGGAACTGAAGCGCCAGACATTAATCCACACACCTATGGAGACCTGATTGTTTTTTAAATAAAGAAGCCAAAATTATACAATGGAAAAAGGAAAGCATCTTTAACAAATGGTGCTGTTCTAACTGGATGTTGGCTTGTAGAAGAATGAAAATGGATCCCTATCTATCACCCTGCACAAAACTCAAGTCCAAGTAGATAAAAGACCTCAACATAAATCCAGATACACTGTACCTGACAGAAGAAAAAAATGGAGAATAACCTTGATGCATTGGTAGAGGAGACAACTTCCTGAACAGAACACCAATAGAGCAGGCACTACGATCAACAATTAATAAATGGAACCTCATGAAACCGAAAAGCTTCTGTAAGGCAAAGGACATTGTCAAAGGAGCACTGAATAAAAAAAAAAAAAAAAAAAACCCACCCACCCCACCTCTTTGGTTGTGTTCTCTAGACTGTTTCCTGTTGTCTGTGGGCAACAGCTTCTTTAGGGAACTCTGAGAAAACTGGGATAACGGTCAAATTCTGGGAGTACTAGCAATATTAATTTTTGTTTTGTCTCTGTGCGATGGGAAAGTGTAGAGTTTGTATGAAGTCTTGGCTGTATAATCTGAGGTGGGACAATCTCAGCTAACAGCTTTGAAGTTGTTCTGGATGCAGAATTGTGAGGAAACTGCAACAGAAGCATTCTTGAGAGGTAGGATCACGTGGGATACTTTTCTTTATTGGTGTCTGGTCCACTATTTTCTGAAAACAAACTTTTAAAGGTAACTTATATATCTGCATTAATACAAGTATAAAATGTGCGGTGTGCACAAGTCAGTTAAAGATGATTTCTTGTTCTATGTTTGAGCAGTTTGTTTGGACTATATAACTAAACCTCTGTCCATGTGATATGAAAGGATGGTATTTAATAACATGTAGTGGGCAGCTATTCCCCATTGAGGCTTTGGTAACTGTCACACCTAGAAGGTGGAGCCAAAACAGGAGCCCTGAAGACCCAAGATCTGGATGTGCTGGCTTACTTGGTTCCTGGATCCTGGATGCTGGAGGAAGACTGAGCAGAGTTCTCCAGAGAACACCGCTGAACTGTGCTTCACCTTTCCCAGACCTTGTAAACTATCCCTTTACTTGTAAGTTATCCCACAAAATAAACCTCCCTTTTAACTACGTGGAGTTGCCTTAATATTTCAACCAATAATAGTAAGTCATGAAGACTCTGTAGCCAACAAGATTTATCATGTTTCATTCAGTCTCGTAGCTGTTCCCATAGTAGAGGGATCAGCATATATATCATCTGTCCTGTAGTCGTTTTTGGTTTCTCTCTTGATGACTATAGCCAATCAATTTCAGAAGGTCTCCCCCAATCAAATCTGATCTTCATTAACTTTGAAGAGAATCATAATTTTTTTTATTTCCTGTAGAAATGAAGGCATAACATCTTCCCCAATGCAACACATTTCTCAACTTCCATTCTGAAGAAAAAACATCCCTAAAATATATAGACTGGTTTAATTCAGCAGTTCCTTTCATAATCCAATGCTCTCAGCAGCTGTCTTTCACTCATCAGCATTCAAAAAATTCAAAGTCAACAAAACACTATACAGGATCCAGGTGCCATATGTATTTCCCATCCTTACATGGCTTTTTTTTATATTATTTACTCCTTCTTCAAAGACTTTATTATTTTTAAACTAGTTTTTTCTATGACTGTCTATACTCATTTTCTTTTTTTTCTTATCTTTGAAGCACATTTTTAAAAACAATGTACCTTTTTCCATCATGTCTGTGTCTGGGCCTGGCTTTACTAAGCACCTACAGCATTCTCTGACCACATGAGACAAATCTTAAATGGCCATGTCAGCCTTTATACAACTCAGCTTAGTGCACAGTACTGATGCTGGCACTGGTGCATGATGCTGGTGGCTGGATCCAGCCTGCAGGCAGTGGCCAGGAACAGCTTCTCTGTATGCCACCAGCAGAGGCCCATCTGAGAGACTGCAAGACTAGGAATCCGTATCTGGCTCCTTGTACAGAACTTTTCTTAGCTTTCTTAGGCCCTATGTTTAGATATTCGAGTGTAGCTAGAGTTTTCCTGCCTGGCCCACAGTCAGGACAAATCTCTCTCACCTGCCAGTCCCACAGCCTCTCAGACCCAACCAAGTAAACACAGAGACTTACATTGGTTACAAACTGTATGGCCATGGCAGGCTTTTTGCTAACTGTTCTTACAGCTTAAATGAATACATTTCCATTAATCTATACCTTGCCATGTAGCTCGTGGCTTACTGGCATCTTCAACATGCTGTTTATCATCATGGCGGCTGGCAGTGTCTCTCTAACTCAGCCTTTCACTTCCCAGCTTTATTCTCCTCCTTGTCCTGCCTATACTTCCTGCCTAGCCAATGACCAATCAGTGTTTTATTTATTGACCAATCAGCAACACATTTGACATACAGAACATCCCACAGCACTTTCCCTTTTTTTTTTAAAATTTTTCAAAAAGGAAGGTTTTAACCTTAACAAAGTAAAATTACATATAATTTGGGAATTTGGGCATAGCTTCTCTTACTACTTCCTGCTGGAGGGGGGCGCTGTATCTTATGGGGACCCAAAGAAAATTTTAGGATTATGGAATAGTCCATGAGGCTGTATTGTCTGAGCCAGTTGCCTTCAAACCGTTCTGGATGTTGGATCATCTGGGCCATGGTGTCATTGGAGACCTTCAGGGGGTCTTGGCTGGTCAAACCTGATGTATCTTAATCTGGAACAAATCCATAGCCTTTGGCTTTCTGTGGGAACAAAACCAGAGTCTCCTTTCCAAAGCAACACATCCTTACATCCAAATTTTGAAGTCAAGATATCTTTAAAATATACATATTGGTTTAACTCAGCTTCCTTTACAATCAAATATCTCTCTGCAGTTAAGAATCCCAAAGACAACACAATCCAGATTCTCTGTGTAGTATTCATCTTTACATGGCTTATTTTATATATTAATTTTACTGTCTCTTTAAAGACTTTATTTTTTAAAACTATGTATTTGTTTATATAACTGTATATATCACCTTTTTTTTCTCTTTCAAGCCTATGTATATTTTACACACATTTTAAATTATTACATCTGAATCTGTCTTATTGTGAATCTGTTGCTTTAAACTGCAACAGCTGTGGCTGCTGGCTCTGCCCACCTCAGCTTCCCAACATGGCGGTGGTAGTTTACTGCCAGCTCTGGGAGCTATCGTGGGTCTGTCTATGCTTTTATCCAAGCAGTGTGTAGCCCAGAAACCTCTTTTTTTGTTTTGTTCTAGGAAAGGCTAAATCCACCATGCAGCTTAATGTGCCACTTGCAGAGGCCTCATTCCCGCCATACTGCAGGTCGAGAGCACACACTAGGAACCCACAAGTAGCTCAAACCGGCAGCTACCGCTCATTTGAGAGAGACAATTAGGAACTATTTTTAGCTCCATTTTAGAATCTTTTTTTCTCAGTTTTTAGGTGAAAACTCTTGCCACCACGTTGGACGCCATTTGTAGCTAGAGTTTTCCTGCCTGACTCACAGTCAGGACAAATCTCTCTCACCTGCCAGTCCCACAGCCTCTCAGACCCAACCAAGTAAACACAGAGACTTACATTGGTTACAAACTGTATGGCCATGGCAGGCTTTTTGCTAACTGTTCTTACAGCTTAAATGAATACATTTCCATTAATCTATACCTTGCCATGTAGCTCGTGGCTTACTAGCATCTTCACATGCTGTTTGTCATCATGGCGGCTGGCAGTGTCTCTCTGACTCAGCCTTCCACTTCCCAGCTTTATTCTCCTCCTTGTCCTGCCTATACTTCCTGCCTAGCCAATGGCCAATCAGTGTTTTATTTATTGACCAATCAGCAACACATTTGACATACAGAAGATCCCACAGCATTCGAGCCTCCATGTTGAATGCCATATGTAACAAGTCTTTTTTTTAATCTCACCAGCTAGCTCCCAAATAATGACACTAAGACTTCTTATTAATTATGAAAGCTTGTCCTTAGCTTATGCTTGTCTCACTCGCTCCTATAACTTAAATTAACCCATATTCTTATTAATCTATATTATATCACATAGCTTTTTACCTCTCTTTGATTCTGTATGTCCAACTCCCTCCATATATCCTTGTTGTCTCCTCTGTGCCTTGATTATCTCCTCCTACTTCCTTTCTCTGCCAGGAAGTCCCACCTATATCTCCTGCCTAGCTATTGGCCATTCAGATCTTTATTAAACCAATCAGAGCAATACACCTTCACACAGTGTATAAATACACAACAGAACCAAACATGACTGGCAAAAAAAAAAGAAAGAAAAAAGTGAATATAATGATTCTTAACGCTATTCTGCTATAATCATAGATTGGTGCCTAGCCCAATTGTCATCAAAGAGGCTTCATCCAGCAACTAATGGAAACAGATTCAGAGACCTGCAGCCAAAAATTAGGCTGAGCTTGGGTAATTCTGCAGAAGAGGGGGAGGAAGGATTGTAGGAGCCAGAGGGGTAAGGACCCCACAATAAAACCCACAGAATCAACTAATCAGGACTTATAGGGCCTCAGAGAGACTGTACCAATAACTAGAAATCCTAGGTGGGATTGACCTAGGCACTCTGCATTTATGTGACAGTTGTGTAGCTTGGTCTTCTTGTGGTACTCATAACTGTGAGATCAAGGCCTGTTTCTGACTCTTTTGCCAGTTTTGGGGACCCTGTCTTAGTTAGGGTTTGAGTCGCTGTGAAGAGACACCATAGCCACAGCAAATTTTATAAAGGAAAACATTTAATTAAGGTGGGCTTACAGTTTCAGAGGTCTAGTCCATTATCATCATGGTGGGAAACATGGTGGTGTGCAGGCAGAATGGTGCTAGAGAAGGAGCTGAGAGTTCTACATCTTGATCTGCAAGCATCAGGAAGTGGGGTGTGACACTGAGCATAGCTTGAGCATAGACCTCAAAGCTCACCCACAAAATGACACACTTCCTCTAACAAAGCAATACCTACTCCAACAAGGTCACACCTCCTAATGTGCCACTCCCTTTGGGGTCCGTTTCCTTTTAAACAACCACAGACCCCCTTATACTGGGTTGCCTTGTCCAGCTTTAGTACGAGGGGAAGTGCTAGTCTTACTGCAACTTGATATGTCATGTTTGGTTGATATCCATTTGAGGCCTTCCTTTTTCTGAATAGAAATGGAGAAGGAATGGATTGGGGGGACAGAGGAGAGGTAGTGGGGGAGATTGAGAGGAGAAGAGTAAGGGAAACTGTGGTCAGGATGTAATCATCATCACCATCACAATCACCATCACCATCATCATCATCATCATCATCATCATCATCACTTAAAAAGAAGAAAAGAAAATGTCTTCAAATAATCATAACCAAAGAAGTTAAAGACCCTCACAATTAAAACCACAGCACACTAAAAAAAAGAAGCTGAGAGGAAAAAAAACTAGAAGACAAAAAAGTCTCCTCTGCTCAATGTTGGTGTGATTTGCATTGTGAAAATATACATCTTAGCAAAATTGAGCAATAGATTCATTGCAATTCTAGTAAAAATCCTAATGCAATTCTTCACAGAAATAGAAAAACATCTTAAAACTTATAAAGAACCAAAACTGACCCCCAACAGCCAAAGCAATCCTGAGCAAAAAGAATAATTGTAGGAGTCATCATACCAGATATCAAGCTATATTACAGAGTCATAGTAACAAAAGCAGTATGGTACTGATACAAAAACAGACACATAGATCAGTGGAATAGAAAACCAAGACATAAGTTCCTACAACTAAGGCCAAATGATTTTTTTTACAAAGATGCCAAAAATACACACTGGAGAAAAAGCAGACGTTTCAACAAATGGTGCTAGGAAAACTGGATATCCACATGTAAAACAATTAATGTTGATCCTCATCTCTTACTTAAGCTAAAAAAATCAACTCCAAATAGTCAACATCAATATAAGGCTTTAAATTCTGAAAGTATTTGAGGAAAGAGTAGGGCATACATTTCAAGATTTACGTAAAGGTAAGTACTTTCTGGCTAAAATGTCAGTCACTCGGGGAATTAGGCCAACAATAATTACAATATTGTGAAAATAAAGTTTCTGTACAGACAAACAGAAATTGTTAACTAAGTGAACAGGTAGCCCACAAAATAAGAGAAAATATTTGCCAGCTGTATATCTAACAGAGGGTTAATATCTAGAATATACTAGTAACTCAAAAAAATCTAAACATCAAGAAAGCAAGCAACTCAATTTTTAAAAATGAGTTAAGGACTTGAATAGAAATTTCCCAAAAGAAAACATACAACTAGCTAGCAAACACTTCTAAAAACGTTTTTTTAATCATCTTTAGCCTTTGCGGAAATACAGATTAAAACCACTGAGAGATTCTACCCTATCCCAGAAAGGCTATCTAGAAAACAAATGACAACAAATTCTGTGAGGATGTTGGGAGGGGGGAACTCTCATTCACTGTTGATGGGAGAATAAATGGTGTCATCACAATGGAAATAAATATGGAAGTTTCTCAAAAAGCTGAAAATAGGACTTTCAAATAACCAAATAATACTATTCCTGGGCATATACCCCGAAGACTCTATTTCCTTCTGCAGAGATAATTGCACAACCATATTCACTTTCATTCTATTTACAATAGTTAGGAAATGGAATCCCTCAGATATCCATCAACTAATGAATGGTTAATGAAAATGTGCTATACACACAATGAAAATTTATTCAGCTATAAGGAAAATGAAATTCATGGAAAAAAATGGATTGGTACTGGACAATAGCATACTTAGTAAGGGAATCCAGATTCAGAAACACAAAGGCTGTACATCTGTCTCATATAGAGCTCATAGCTACAAATTTTTAGAGCAGTGTATTTAACCCAGAGTGTCTGTAGAGGCTGGGAAGATAGAAAGGACCATAGTAGGGAGGCGAGTTTAGGGACACATCTCACATGAAATTGGAAAGAGGGATGTTTTTGGGGGAAGGCATAATGGGGAGAAGATGGAACAGAAGAGGATGGCGTGACCAAAACTAAGGATTTATAAAACGCCATATGGAAACCTATTATTTTATAAAGTCATTACAGGTGTAATTTTTTGTTGTTGTTTTTTCGAGACAGGGTTTCTCTGTGTAGTTTTTGTTCCTGTCCTGGATCTCACTCTGAAGACCAGACAGGCCTTAACTCACAGAGATCTGCCTGGCTCTGCCTCCTAGGTGCTGGGATTAAAAGCATGCGCCACCACCGCCCACCTATAGGTATAATTTTAAAAAGAGTTTGAATGAGACACCCTTCAAGGTGGGTAGCTCTACTCTCAGAAATCATAGGTTATTAGATGAAAGTACCAGTACCACATATGAACTCACAAACACTGAGGTCATATGCGAAGGGCCTACACGGGCTGTACCAGATGGAGTCCTAGAGCTGAAAGAAGTGGATACATGCCCCATCCCGAACCCAGTTGATAACCACTGCAAGTGAAAAATCTAGTTTTCTCTAAGGGAGTCTCACTGGAGAAACAAACTGCTCTTGAGCATAGCTGCGTGCCCAGCAGTAGATGAGCAACAGAATATGAACTCAGGCATCTCTGAAGGTTCCATGTCTCATAACCTCATGCCTGGGGCTTTTCTTTTTCTTTCTTTTTTCCCCCTTTATTTCTTCTCTTTTAAATTTTATCTCCTTTATTTTTTAATTGTATGGGTTTCTTTCCCCTTTTACTCTATAAGTCCTTTGCATATATAAAAAAAGCTCTCAGTTTTGTGTTTTTGTGGGATCCCCAAGTGTGCGAACAAGTGGGTCTGTAGGTCTCTACCTGTTTCTTCTGCTTCTTCTTGGGTTCTTTTCTTTCTGCTTGTTTATTTTGTCCTATTCTGATGTGTCGGTTTTTGTTTTACCTGATTTTATTTCATTATTATCCCTTAGAAGCTTGTTTGTTTTCTAATGAGAGACAGAAAGGCAGTGGATCTGGATGAGAGAGGAGGTGGGGAAGAACGTAGAGGAAGAGGGAAGGAAAGCTATAATCAGAATATATTATATAAGAAAAATCTATTCTCAATAAAAGAAAAGAATGTCACAGGGGATTATTGGTCAGGGAGGTCCTGGAGACCTCCAAAAGAATACAGGCTATTGCCATCTGTCTTGGCTGCCCACAACACCTAGATGGTTAAACTCTGCCACTAAAGATAACTCCTACCTTGGTCAAAGAACATAGCACAGTCAAACTGAGTCCTGCTAGTGTCTCTCTATGACCAGAGTGAGGGAAATAGGGACACAGTTACCTAGAGACAGGTTCCAGGCAGGGCTTTATCTGCTGCAATCTTCGGTGCTGGCCGCATTTCATGGCTCTTATAAGCTGATATGAGCCTATTAGAGCGTGTCACAAAGTAGAGCAGTGTAGTATGGTCCCTTGTGTCTTAAGAACACTGCATTCTGGATCCAACATCAGCTGTCAACACGGGTCCCTGAACTCAGTCTAGGGTCTATGTGCTCGTGCTCTGTTGGACTAAGACACAGAATAGCCTCTGAAGTACTGGCAGTGTTTACAAGGTGTGAAGTTCAGGGAAAAGGGGGGAAATAACTTAATGTGTTCCAAATAGAGCCTCTGAGAAGTCTCTAGTGTTGCACACATGCTAGGCCCCAAAATTCTGGCTCAACTCCCATTTCACATTCAAGGTCATCCACACTGAGGTGGGGATATTTTATTCCACATAAGTATGAGATTCTGTTTGAACTCTTCAAACTAATTTATAGATGTGCTAAACAGCCCAGTGTGAAGATTGGGTGTAAGCAGGACAAGCTGTCAACTTGGTTTCCTAATGCAAGTGAACTACTAGTCCAGCATAGGATCTCTTGCTGTAGGAACTTAGTAACTTTTGTTCCAACCTTGACCGAACTAAAGGCCTAAATTCATAAGAACAGCCAGTTTGAAGACCTTGGCAGCTGTCAATCAGAACAATTCCTGAACAGGACACTTCCACGTGGCTTACTCCCCCTGCCATCACCTCCTTTACTGCTAAGAAACAGGAGAAGGAAACAAATTACCTGAGTGTAACTAACCCGGAGTTGAATACTCACCCCTGCAATTTCAGTCTGAACAGATGTTCCTCAAGAGTTTGGGACTTGGCTGAATCTCACCAAACCCAGAACACTGCAGAGGCCTGTCCTTAGCTCCCCTCTTTGGGTGTGGCATCAAGTGAAACTGAACATGCTCCTCATGGCTGCAGTCAGGTTGTATTTTTAGAGGTTTTCTTCTTACTACTTTAGAAGCATATGCTTCAATTTAAAGTCATCCTTTTTTGGCAGGGGAAAGCAATTGAACAGGGAAGGTCATAGTCATATAAAGGAACAGCAGACCATAGAAGACGCTTTCGCTAATCTTTAATAGTAAAACAACAGGGTAGATTTGAAGACACTCTATATAACTAATAGTGTAGAACTAAGCATACCACACAGGCTTTCAGGAAATCACAGAACACACTGCAGAAATAACAATTCTTAATCACTGCAGGGAAATCATGCAGAAAATACTGTGTGTACCACATCCCAGATAATAACGTAACCTCAAACCACACCATCGTGCTTTTTCCAAAGGGGAGGACAGCAGACCACACTCAGCAATCCTCTACTTGCAGGGACACGAAACAAGAGTGAAATGAATTCAATTACTTGAGCAATGAAGACTGCAGGAAAATAAAGGGCAGCAGCCACAACAAAATCATTTCACACACCAAAAAGATGCAAACACGTTAGCAAGCTTAAGACTGCAAGAGCAAAGGATGCCAAAGCACCATCTTGGCTGTTCGTGGAGAATGGAGAGAGTCAACGATGTTCTCTGTCACACTAAAAACTCACAGATGCTAATGTCCTCCATATGGAGGTTATCGAAAGCCTGTTAGAACCATGGTGCTCAGAAAAACGAGGCAGCACCATGGGATTTGGGGAGCAAAGAAAGAAAGAGCAAATGCATTTAAATTATGTAAAGTATTTATGTGTTTAAGAAATAAATTTTTCAGGCCTAAATTAGTGGTGAGCCAACTGCTCAGTTTTAAGTGAGAGCCTGTGTCTCTTTCATAACTCTTGAAATTTATGTTGATATTCGGGGTTGTCTGGATTCATAGGATTGAGCTGTTATGATTTTAATTAAACCTGCCAAGTGACATATTAAAAGGAGATCTAACCCAAGATACAATGAAGCAACAGGGTGGAGCTTAGTAAAATATTAAGCACTCGTGTTTTGTGGTTTCTCTTCAAATACCAAAGGAGATTGAACTGGAGCGAGGGAATATTGGCTAATAAATTTCCAGAGGAAAAAATGGCACCGCCTCTTTGGTGAAGTTTGAGGCACAGGAGGCAGAAAAACGACCGTGGAAACGAATTGCTTATAGCGCTTTGTTAAGTTCAACTCATGCAATGAAGTTGCTGACACCCCAGGGAATTCTTTAGCAAAGTAAGAATTTTGTTCCCAGACTGTTGTATGTATAGCTCACATACTGAGAGCTGAATTTTCTACAACTATGAACAGGAAACTTCAGAAGAAAACTGTGATGGATTCTTAACCCTTGAAAGGCTGAGAAGACATCCCCCATTACATCAAAATCCAGTGTCCAAGCACTGGTTAGCAAAAGGCTAATATAGCTGTCTTACTTTGCTTTTCCTGCAGGGCTAATCCAAACAACTTGCATGCATAAATGATGCTCGGTGCACAAGGTTTTGCATTGAGTTTGCAATATCAGGTTTGTTTATAAGAGTCATAATTTTAACTGCTTGCCCTTGGGGCTCTGTTCTGGGCAGTTACAAGCCACAGTCAGTGTAGCTTGTTTTTAAACGGAAGGCTTTCATTTCCATGAATGTTCAATGAACACATTGCAGATCTGGAAATAAAGTTCTTAGCTTACACTTTCTGTGTCTTAGAGACTTCTAGTTAAGTCTATTTACCTGGCATTGTAGTCCTGTTTGCTATGGTGAGCTGTGGCTCCGCCAGCCAGAGGAACACTTGTAAACCTCTCATTCTTTCTCTGAAAGCATTGTTTCCCAGTACAATTTGTTTAAATCCAACCTCTTCCCACTCTCTCTGCCAAGCCACCTCCGCTGTGAAGGAATTTCCTCCTAAGGCCTTAGAGAACTTCTTACATTGTTGTAAGCCCAGTGGTCACCAGGTACTTAAGAAAGGACACACATCCTGGTAGACCTTCCTGCCTTGATTGAAATCCTGCCATGTTGGTTTCTCAGAAACTTGGAAAACAATCTATCTCAAGACCCAGCAATGCCACTCTTGGGCATATACCCAAGGGATGCTCGATCATACCACAAGGACACTTGCTATGTTCATAGCAGCATTATTTGTAATGGCTAGAACCTGAAAACAACCTACATGCCCCTCAATTGAAGAATGGATAAAGAAAATTTACACAATGGAGTGCTACTCTTCAGTAAAAAACAGTGAACTCATGAAATTTGCAGGCAAATGGATGGAACTAGAAAAAATCATCCTGAGTGAGATATCCCTGACCCAGAAAGACAAACATGGTATGTATCACTCATAAGTGATATTAGATGTAAAGCAAAGGATAACCAGGCTACAATCCACAATCCCAGAGAAACCAGGTGACAAGGAGGACCTAAGATGCATGAATCCACCCTAGGAGGGAAGAAATAGATAAGATCTCCTGGGTAAACTGGGAGAGGGAGGAAAGAAGGGGATGGGAAATAAGAACATGAGGGAATGGGATGGTCTAGTGGGGGGGGACAGACAGAGAGGGAGAGGAATGAAAGAGATATTTTGATAGGGGGAGCTATTATAGGGTTAGGGAGAAACCTGGTGCTAGGGAAATTCCCAGGAATCCACAAGGAGGACCCCAGCTAAGACTCCTAATAATAGTGAGTACCTGAACTGGCCTTCCTCTGTAATCAGATTGGTAACTACCCTAATTCTGATCATAGAGTCTTCATCCAGTGACAGATGGAAGCAGATGCAGAGAACCACAGGTATGCACTGGGCCAAGCACCTGGAGTCCAGTTGGAGAAAGGGAGGAGGGATTGTACGAACAAAGGGGTCAAGATCATGATGTGGAAACCCACAGAGACAGCTGACCCCAAGCTAGTGGGAGCTCATGGACTCTAGACTGACAGCTGGGGAACCTGCCGGGGACTGAACTAAGCACTCTGAAAGTGGGTGACAGTTGTATGGCTTGGTCTGTGTGTGGGGCCCCTGGCAGTGGAATCAGGATTTATCCCTGGTACATGAGCTGACTTTTTGGAACCCATTCCCTAAGGTGGCACACCCTGATCAGCCTTGTTGCATGGGGGAGGGGCTTGGTCCTGCCTCAAGTTGATGTGCCAGACTTTGTTGACTCCCCATGGTAGGCCTTACCCTCTCTGAGGAGTGGATGGGGGATGAGGAGAAAGCAAGAGGAGGGGAGGGAGGGAGAACTGTGGTTGGTACGTAAAATGAAAAAAAAAAGTTAAAATAAAAACAAAAAAGAAAATCTTGCCATGTGCTTGGTGTTCAGCCAAAACAATGTACATAAAACACTGGAGAGTAGGGAAATGTCCCCCTGGTTCTCAGGTCACTTGAAGGGACAGGCAGGGAGTGTGAACCTTTCTAAGAAAATGGTGTGTTTGCTTCGAAGTCTATCCAGATACAGCAATCCTGCACTAGCCTCCCTTGACTTTTCCCCACTGGTTTTCTTTTGCTAAGGACCACCAAAACATAAGGTACATGTAATCATTATGAGGTCCTAGAAATAAGGCATAGCTGTGCTCTTCAGATAAAATGTAGCCAGTGTGACAATCCTGCGCATTTCTCTACTACATCCTGAAATAACAGAATGTGTCGGGCCAAGTGGTCATGATTCTCACAGCTAATTGCTCATGTTCCATCCAGGAAGTGCTATTGTTTATTTATATAAACTGGGTGCTGTGATGTCAAAGAAATTATCCAGGGTAGACTTATGTGTTCAGGTCAACTCTTTAGGGCAAATTTTCACTTTGGGGTCACCGGGAGAATGGGCAGAATGGTGACCTTTCCCTGAACTCTTCTATAAAATGGCTTCATCATCTGCCTCTGATGGTGCCTCTGATGGTACCTCTCCTAAGGCCACTCAGAGCTCCCTCTAGACTTTCTCTAAGACACTACTGTGAGCAGAGGGAAGTGTTACTGTACACGGTACTTTTTACCACTGAAGTTTACATCCGTCTCCATCGGTGCATCTGGGAAGGACTGTATCTAAGAGAAGACACCTGTCTATCATTTAAAAGAAAAAAAGGTCAGACCATCCTACTGTTAACATTATCAACAACCATTAGTATTTTGAGCCCCAGTGTAAAAGGTCATTCACACAATGCTCAATTACTAATAGTCTTGTGATAACCTTTTTAATTAAAATGCTTTCTAAATGTATTAATCTTCACTCATTATGCAAAAACCTCAGTTAAAGACAATGTGGAAAATATGTGCCAGTTCTTAAAATCTTAAGCTCATTCCTTTTAATAGCTGTTGAATTTCTCTAGGAAAACAAACTCTTTTCTATTGTGAGACATTTTCTTGGGCGTAGAGTCACATAGCACTCCAGAGCTCAAGAAGTCCCTTATCATTCCCTTCTTTTCTTCTTGTAGTATTGGTAATAGTCACTATTCACATGGTACACTAAGCGTCTTGAGGATTTGTTTGAATTTCAGCAATTCCTAATAGTTGAATCAAGTTAGTTGTAGTCTATAATCATTTCTGGAGTCTTTTCCATCTCCTCATCCTCTTACTGGTTTGGCTAGGGTCCTTGGAATGCAATGTCCACCCTAGTGCAACCAGCAGTCCCTGGCCAGTTTGTCTGCCTCCACATCTTACCCATCCCTAGTTTTCGTAATAAAAATTCCTCTAAAACAAACTTGTCATAACTTTATGTTGGGCTAGACTTTATGCCAAGCACTTTTAATGTTCACAACTTTATGGAAGAATTTATATTCCCACTTTACAGAGGGAGAAACAAGGTCAAGATACTAAAACAGTGATAATCACAAAGCTAATACCTAGTCTAGCTAAGATTTGAGTCTAGTTTTATTCAACTCAAAATTTTACACTCTGGCACAGCCCTCCAACCTCCTAACAGCATGTCACAATATTGTCATCTACAAACTTCAGGCTCAAAAGGCATGCAATTTGGTTACCCCGAAAATTTCATAATGTTAAGTAAATGCACTAGTTTATATTGGGTTGTGTTCATAATTCTCCTTGGCCACATGTGATTTGCTATGTTCTACCTGAATGATGTAGGAACATTCAACTTCACCTATACAAGGGAGAAGAATCATCTTTCTAAAATGTAAATGTTACTATTTGGGTCACTGCTTCCAACTCTGATAGTCCCTCATTGACACCAGGCCACATCCTGGTTTGTCTTCTTGGTGTTTCATCTCTTATCTTGGTGATCACCATGCTCATCTGTGATCCAGTCATATTTGACAAGTTATTATACTTCCAACATTCCTTGTACTTATGTACTCCTTCACATATGCTGGGACTTAGTCAGCAGTGTTGGCCCTACTTCCTTTCACCTTGAATATCCCCATCCTGTCTTCAGGATACGTTTGATAGCTTTCCATGAGATGAACTATGCATTCTCTGGCCAAGTTCATGCATACCTCATTGGCTCCCCTCCCCCACCCCACCCCCAATGCATGTCAACACTCCTCAGGTTGGTTCTCATCAGTGTACAGGTGCTGGTTGACTTATTTATTTGAGTCACTAGTTTGTAGTTTCTGCAAAACTCCGAACTTTCCTGGTTTTCTTTTCTTTTTATTAGCAGGTAGTTACGCATAAGAAACATTTTATAAAAAAAGATTTTAAAAAAATCACAAAATGGAGTTTTTTTTCTTATGGACTTTGGGGGATGTCTACAATGGCTGGTTTTTAAATTTTTATTTATTTATTTTACTTCCTGACCACAGTTTCCCTTCCCTCCTTTCCCAGTCCCTCCCCCACCTCCCCTCAACCACCCCCACGCACCCCCCCAATCCTCTCCTTGTGGTGATATTTTGTTTGTGCTCTAACAAATAAAGCTTGCCTGGAGATCAGAGTGTGGAGCTAGCCACTAGAGGCCAGGCAGTGGTGGCGCACACCTTTGATCCTAGAACTTGGGATCTCATGCCTTTGATCCCAGTACCTGGGAGGCTCAGGCCTTTAACCCCAGCACTTGGAAAGAGGAAACAGTAAGTGATATTGCTGAGTAGAGAGAGGAAGTGATACGGTGGGGTAGAGACAGACACTCAGCCCTTTCAGTCTGAGGGTTCCTCAAGGTAAGAAGTCTCTCTAGTGGCTGGCTGCTCTGCTTCTCTGATCTTTCAGCATTCACCCTGATCTCTGACTCCGGGTTGTTATTAAGATCAGTTAGAATTCATGCTACATCTCTCCCTCCTCCCTTTGTGTTCAGGAAAGGGCAGGCAGCCCATGGATATCAACAAAACATTGTATGTCAAGTTGCAGTAAGACTAAGCACATCCCTTTGTATTAAGGTTGGAGAAGGCAACCCAGTATGAGGAATAGAGTCCCAAAAGCCAGCAAAAGATTTATACACAGCCCCTATTCCCACTGTTAGGAGTCCCACAAGTAGACCAAGCTGTGTAACTGTCACATATATGTAGAGGGTCTTGAACAGCCCCATGCAGGCTCCGTGTTTGTTGGCTCAGAATCTATGAGCTCCTATGAGCCCAGGCTAGCTGATTCTGTGGTTTTCTTTGTGATATCCTTGACCACTCTGGCTCCTATAAACTTTCCTCCCTGTCTTCAGCAGGATTCCCTGAGCTCTGCCTAATGTTTGGATGTAGGTCCCTACATCTGTTTCAATCAGTTGCTAAATGAAGCCTCTCTGATGCCAATTGGGCTAGATATCAATCTATTTAGATCTCTTCAGATCTGTACCCCAATTTGTATCCCCTTGATCACCTTTAGTTTTCATATTGCTCTAGCTAGAACTATATTTAATAGGTATGGAGAGAGTAGACAGCCTTGTCTTGTTCCTGATTTTAGTGGGATTGCTTTGAGTTTCTCTCCATTAATTTGATATTGGTTATTGGCTTACTGTATATTGCCTTTATTATATTCAGGTATGTCCCTTGTATCCCTGGGGATGAAGGGGTTTTGGATTGTCAGGTTCTGTCAAAGCCTTTTTCAGAATCTTATGAGATGATTATGAATTGATTTTTTTCTTTCAGTTTATTTATATGGTGAATGACACTTACAGATTTCCATAAGTTAAAAAGCATCCCTGTTTCTCTGGGATGAAGCTTACTTGATCATGGTGGATGATATTTTTGATGTGTTCTTGGATTCCATTTACAAATATTTTAGTGAGTATTTTTGCATCAATGTTCATGAGGGAAATTATGGTGATATTTTATTTGTACTGAAATGTGATTTTATTCATATATTAATAAATAAAGTTGCATAGGGGTCAGAGCTAACAGCAAGCCACAGCAGAAGCTGGGTGGTGGTGGTGCATGCCTTTAATCCTAGCACTTGGGAGGCAGAGCTAGGCAGATCTCTGTGTGTTCAAGGATACAGCCAGCATGGAGATACACGCCTTTAATCTCAATACCAACCATAGAAGACCTGGAGGTCTGTACAGACAGGCAGTGACAAGGAGGTCATGTGGTTGGGTTTACAACCAATAAGAAGGCAGAACAAAAAGTCTGTATAAAGACAGATACACAGGATGGAGGTCTCTTGGCTGAAGAGGATAGCTGCAGCAGTGAAGGGTAAGGTTTTTAGCTCTTAGCTCTGACCTCTTGGGCTTTCATCTCTCTATTGGCTCTGTGTTTCTTATTTAACAAGATGGTTACATCTACAGGAAATTGGTCTGTAATTATCTTTCTTTGTTGATTCTTTGTGTTGTTTGGGTACCAGGGTGACGTGGACTCATAAAAGAATTTGGCAATGTTTCTTCTGTTTCTGTTTTGTTGAATAATTTGAGGAGTATTGGTATTAGCTCTTCTTTGAAAGTCTCGTAGAATTCTGTACTAAAATGGTCTGGCCCTGGGCTTTTCTTGGTTGGAGAGTTTTACTGACTGCTTCTATTTTCTGAGGGATTTAGGTCAATTATAAAATGTTAATTTGATCTTGATTTAATTTTAGTAAGTGGTATCATTCAAGAAATTTGTCCGTTTCTTTTAGATTTTTCAATTTTGTGGAATACAGGTTTTTGAAGTATGACCTAAAGATTCTTTGGATTTCTTCAGTATCTGTTGTTATCTCCCTCTTTTTGTTTCTAATTTTGTTAATTTGGATATTCTCTCTGCATTTTAATTAGTTTGAATAAGGGTTCGTTTATGTTGTTGATTTTCTCAATGAATCAATTCTTTGTTTCATTAAATCTTTGTATTGCTCTATTTGTTTCTACTTGATTTATTTCAGCCATGAGTTTGACTATTTAATTCTATCTACTCCTCTTGGGTGTGCTTGCTTCTTTTTGTTCTACAGCTTTCAGGTGTGCTGTTAAATTGCTAGTATGAGATCTCTTTAAATTCTTTATGAAGGCATATAATGCTATGAAATTTTCTCTTAACATGGCTTTCATTGTGTCCCATAAGTTTGGGTATGCTGTGCATTCATTTTTATTGAATTCTAGGAAGTCTTTAATTTCTTTATTTCTTCATTAACTCAGTGGCAATTCAGTAGGGAATTGTTCAGTTTCCATGACTTTGTAGGCTTACTGTTGTTTTTGTTGTTGTTGAAATCCAGCTTTGCTGAGAGGATGCAGGGGATTATTTCAGTTTTGCTGTATCTGTTGAGATTTGCTTTGTGACTGAATATGTCGTCAGTTTTGGAGAAAGTTCCATGTGGTGCTGAAAAGAAAGTATATTTTTTGTGTTTGGATGAAATGTACTATAGATATATGTTAGGTCCATTTGAGTCATAATGTCTGTTAGCATCAGTATTTCTCTGTTCAGTTTTTTTCTAAGTGATCTTTCCATTGATGAGAGTGGGATATTGAAGTCTCTCATCATCAATATGTGAGGGTAAATGTGTGATTTAAGCTTTAGTAGTATTTCCTTAACATGCTTTCGTGTTTAGGGCATAAATATTGAGAATTTAGACATCATCTTGGTGAATTTTTTCTTTGGTGAGCATGAAGTGTCCTTCTCCATTTCTTTTGATTAATTTTGGTTTGAAGTCATTTTGTTAGATATTAGGATAACTGCAGCAGCTTGCTTTTTGGGGCCATTTACTTAGAAAACCATTTTCCAACCTTTTACTCTGAGGTAATATCTATCTTTGATTTTGAGGTATGTTTCTTATATGCAGCAGAAGGATGGGTCTTGTTTTCACATCCATTCTGTTAGTCTGTGTCTTTTTCTTGGTGAATTGAGTCCATTGATACTAAGAGATATCTTTAACCAATGATTGTTAATTCCTGTTATTTTGTTGTAGTTGTTGATGGTGGTTGTGTGTGTGTGTGTGTGTGTGTGTGTGTGTGTGTGTGTGTGTGTGTGTGTGTTTTCCTTCTCAGAGATGCTGGTATGAGATTATTTATTGTGGTTTTTTTGTGGGTGTAGTTAACCTCCTTGGCTTGGAGTTTTCCTTCTAGTAACTTCTGTAGAGCTGGATTTGTAGACAGATAGTGTTTAAATTTGGCTTTATCATGGAATATCTTGTTTTCTCCATCTATGGTGATTGAAAGTTTTGCTGAGTATAATAGTCTGGGCTGGAATCTGCAGTTTCTCAGAGTCTACAGCACATTTGGCCAGGTCCTTCTGTCTTTTAGTATCTTCATTGAGAAATCATGTGTAATTCTAATAGGTCTACCATTATATGTTACTTGGCCTTTTCTCTTGCAGCTTTTAATATGCTTTCTTTGCTCTGTTTGTTTAGTGTTTTGATTATTATGTGGCAAGGGGACTTTCTCTTCTTGTCTGATGTAATTGGTGTTCTATAAGCTTCTCAATCCTTTATAGGCATGTTCTTCTTTAGGTTAGGAAATTTTTCTTCTATGATTTTGTTAACAATATTTTCTGGGCCTTTGAGCTGGGAATCTTCTCTTTCTAGTCCTATTATTCTTAGGTTTGGTCTTTTCATCATGTTTCAGATATCCTGGATATTTTGTGCCAGAAATGTTTTACTTTTAACATTTTCTTTGACCAATGTATCTCTTTCTCCTATCACATCCTCAACACCTGAGATTCTCTCTTCCATCTCTTGTATTCTGTTGGTGATGCTTATGTCTGTAGTTCCTATTTGCTTATCTAGATTTTCCATTTCCAGATTTCCCACAGTTTGTGTTTTCTTTAATACTTTTGTTTCCATTTTCAAGTCTTGAACTGCTTTATTTATTTCTCTCAACTGTTTGTTTGTTTTTTTTTCTTGGCTTTCTTGACATTATTGAAGGCATTTATTGATTTCTTCCCATTTCTTGATTTTCTTTTTCTTGATTTCTTTAAGGGATTTATTCATTTCCTCTTTAGGACCTCTATCATCTTCATAAAGTTGGTTTTAAAGCTGTTTTCTTGTGCTTCAGTTGTGTTGGAATATTCAGTGCTTGCTGTAGTGGGATGGCTGGGCTCTGGTGGTGACATATTGCCCTGGCTGTTGTTAACTGTGTTCTTATACTGATGTTTAGAAATCTGGATTTGGAGTGATTATTAGGTCTAGGTGCCAGTTTCTGGTTTTGTCATTGATGGATGGATTTTTTTTTTCCTTTGGTTTCTGTTTCCCCTTTGGTCTTCTGACATTAGTGTCCTGTGGTTGATAAGAGGGTCTATGCCCATTTTGGGGACTGAACTTCTGATACCCTGGATGGCCTCTGGTCCAGCAGGGGGTTGCCACCTAAGTTGGGGTCTAAAATTCTGGCAAAGTGTGTAGCCTCTGATTTGGCCAGGGGTCCTCTGGGTTTCAGAATGCTCTTGCCTGGTTTTCAGGTGTTTGTGCTAGTCTCTGGAGTTCAGGATGCTGGTCTGGTCTATGGGGTTCAGGATGCTGGTCTGGTCTATGGGGTTCAGGATGCTGGTCTGTCTTCTGATGAGGTAGAAGGGTTCTGCCAATGGCATGGGCTGAGATATAGTGGTGAGAAAGCAGGGCTAGGGAAAGTTGGAGTTATGCTGGGTGAGTCCAGGTGGGGTGGCGGCAGTCTTACCTAGGGTTAAGGTGTTGGCCTCTGTGGGAGTAGGGGGCTTCCTCCAGAGGTGTGGGCTGGGATAAGGTGACACGGAGAGGAGGGACACTTGGGGTTATGCTGGTCAGGTGCAGGCAGGGCAGGGGGTGACTTACTTGGTTTCCTGTGAGCTGGCCTGGCCTCTGGTGGAGTAGAATTCTTCCCTCAGAGGTGTGGGTTGGGGTGGGATATGGTGATAAGGAGAGGAGGGGCAGGTGGGCTTTTCATTTTATTGGTTTTCAACTATCTACCTGCAAGGCTTTTTTCCCAAGTAGCTGGAGATCCTCACACTTCAGGTTACCATTCAAATACCTGCTTCTTAGAGAAACCATCTCTGTCCACCTATATGAAATACAAATAGGAATTTACAGCCTTTACCCTTCTTCTTATCCTCACACTATCACCTGCAATTACATTACACACTGCATATGTATCTCTCTGTTGTCTGACACACCCACTAAAAAGCCATGCTACTAGGACAGACCTATATCTGCTTTCCTTGGTGCTTTGCTACTAACAGCTACTTAGTGAGAAGAAAAAGAGCATCTGAATCCCTGTCCCAAAGGACATTGTTTACACAATTGCCAGTTACAGTGCTGGGACTTGAAACATATTACTATATACCCACTGGCTTGTGGTATAAATTAGAATCACCATAGAATTTTCCATCCCAAATTAAAAAAGTCAAAAAGACTACTTACACCCAATGGGACATTTTAGAAGTTTGTTAAATGGTAAGAGGTTGTGAATTTGATTGACAGGGAAAAAATGAAGAAAAGGAAGACAATCTCAAAATATAACCCCTAAAAACCATTAAGTGACTGTGATCTGCAATGGTCTCCTAGCCTTTCTCCTTCTGTCTGGTACCTCTGCTCACAGGTATCCCTCTATAGTCTGAGATTGGATCCAGGACCTTCATAGATGCCCAAATTCACCCATTCCCAAATTCCATATACATTGTGTTGTTTCTGCATATGACCCCCACACACCCTCCTATATCCCTCTCTTCTCTAGGTTACTGATAACATGTAATACCATGTAAATACTATTAATGCTTTATATGCTGTGTTAGTTAGAGAATAATGGCCAGAGGAAAATCTATGCATCTTCAGTACATATAAGTATTTTCAATTTTTTTTGATCCATGATTTATTGAAACTGTGCATGCAGAACCTATAGATAAGGAGGGTCAACTGAACTTCAAGCCCCATCAAAATCTTGTCTTTTTTCAATACTATCTCCAAAAGCCCCACTCTTTCTGATCCTAAAGGCTCTAAATTTGGGAAACAGCTGCATAGATTATCTTCTCATGTGGGCTCTTTCTCCTCTGGTTCCACAACAGCGAGTCAGCCCCTGACTTCCATCAGTTTCAACACAGCTGGAATCCATGAAAATGCCATGGATTCTGCTCATTGAACTGACTTCATGTCAAAGAAGACACAGCATTTGCACCCTGACAGAATTAAGCCAAGTATGTGCCTGTTCAAAACAAGCCATCACAAGTGAGACCCCCAGCTAGGATGAAAGAGAGCAGGTAGGGAGGACTTCCTAGAGTCCCCTTTTGCATGAGCAGTTCGACATCTAGGGCCTCTTTTACATTCCCACTTAGACCTTGAGGTGGCTCCTGAAGGACAAAAAGCAAGTATCAGCCAATGGCAGGTAGAGTCTCTGATGAGTCCAGGGATTCCTCGTGGTTTCAGAGTGGGTTCTAAAATCCAGGAGGAGAGGACATTCCCAGCACCGTGACCTCACAATTCTCCCCTGGACCTGCGGTATGACCACTCCTCCTGCTTAAGCTCATCCGGGTGTGCTTTGATGCCACTCAAGTAATCTCAAGAGGAAAAGGCTGGAGAGCAGTTGGGAAGTTGAGAGAGCATCTCCTTCTCCTTGACAACACCCTCGCCTTTCCTTTCCTCAAACACCCTCTTTTCTCATCCCCTGACTCTTTCATGACCTTCCTCTTTTTTTCCTTTATTTTCTTTTCTTCCTTCTTGTTTTTCTACTTATTCTTTTTTAAGTGTATGTGGGTATGGGTATGAACGTTTTGCCTGAAGTATATGTCTGTACATCACTTGCATTCTTGGTGCCCACAAAGGCCAGAAGAGAGTGTCATAGCCCTTGGAACTGGAGATACAGCAGGTTGTAAGCCACCAACCCTGTGGGTGCTGGGAATTGAACCCAGGTCCTCTGGAAGAACAGCCAGTGCACTTAACTGCTAAGACATCTCTTTATCCCCTCTCTTTTCTTATTCTCTTTGTTTTATATTGTACTTTGCAATTTATTTAATCTCCAAACTACTTCAAGGAAATTTAACTCCCTCTGTCCAATTCCAACAGTTTTTTCAGTTGACCCTTAGGACAAAGACATCTTCTTCAGGATGACTCTAATAAAACTTCATTACATTTTCTCATCTGCTGAGTTCCCCATTTTGTGCTGAATTTATCTTGTGTTTTCATTTACAATGTTACAACAGACATACAAGCCAAGATGAATAATCATAAAAAGAAAGATGAGAAAAAATCACAAACACAGATATGCTACTGTATGCTTGGAGAAATTGTGTCTGTATGTAGTGGGCATCAGGAAAGATTTTGTTCATAGAGGGAAACATTAGAGAAGGCACAAATAGACACGCTTCAGTGTTGTGGGTAAAATTGGGAGGAAATGTACACTCAAAAGAATGATCCTGTACCTATCCTGGAGGATGGCTGGTTCTGTCCCACTAATAACATTCACCTCACTTTCGTAGCACTATATTAGATAGGTAACTGTGCAATTACGATTTTCCTGGAATCAGCCTCACTTCACCCAGTGACATGGGTAAGCAGGATTTCTCCATCTTCACAGCTAATGCAGAGTGAAAGTGGCAGTCCACCAGCAGCCAACATAAGGAAAGGCTGAGTGGCAGTTCTAATTGACCATTTCTACCCATGCTCTGCTTCACAATGAACAACATGAGCCAAGCTGTCACAGCTTCCTGCCAATCACAAGAAATCTGACCTAGAGGAAGCACCATCTCAGAGAGAGCTGTTGATCCCCTCACTAAATTCAGGTTCCTTTGCCTCTGCATGCAGGCTACCACGGTGAAGAGTGTACCTAATCAAATCATAAACATCATGAGTTTGCCGGACTGTAGACAGCAGCTTCAAATCTGAATATGTGATCTGGCTGACCACACATGAAACAGTTCAGCACTTGACACCACCTAGTTGTAGAGTTGCGCATGTGTTCTTTGGGACACTTAGCTTTTGCAGAGGTGTGGCCTAGGCAGCATGCAGCTTTATAACACCAGAAAGAAAACAATGAATTCACATCCTGAGGTGCAATGAGAACATCCAGCTGAGCTGTTGGGCCGTGACAAAAAGGAGTTCAGGCAATTCCAGAGAATTATGCAGGCAAATTCCATGTCACCTTTTCCTGTTTTCCACCTTTTTACATCCAATGAGAAGTTTCTTCGCTGACACGATTCCAATAACAAATATGTCATAAGCAATGGGTACTGGAAGGAAAGAAAGATCCATAAAAACAGACTAACTAGACAGACAGTAGCTCATCAGCAACACAGATTCATGCTCAGCCACTGTGGGACGATCTTCTCATAACGAGGCCAGACACATCGGAATGTTAATGCTTCTACAAGAGGTTAGTAAAGTGGCATTGCATGCTAGATCCATAGCAGAGGAACTAAGGAGAAAACAGTGTTTCGGTTAGCAATCGTCAGTCACATTCTATCAGAGGATGTGACTTCTGCCTTCAACTTCTAAAGTTATCAAGGGGCTGTGGGAAAGATGACAGGCTGTGGATTCTCCATCATATTCATCAGTGGGAAAAGATGGTCACCAGACAAAGAGATGTCTATTCCAATTGGCCATCCATGCGTGGGCACACACAGGTGTACTTGCACTTCTCAAGAGTCACCCAGCTAGTTTCCAAACGGTAATTAATTCATGGAAGTTTATATTATTAGTCACAAGTATTCATGGCTCTTCCCTGCTGGAGAATTATATTTCTCTCCCCTTTTGATGGGGTGAGATCATGTGCCCTGCTACACCTGGGGAAAAAAATGTGTAGGAAGTGATGTGTGTCATCAATATACAGAAACTTGAAAATAGTGTGTGATACCTAAGCAATGTTTCTCTCTTCTTGATGACCAGCAATGTCTCAAAGAGGAATTGCTCTATCAATCTTATCTATCAAAATTCACAGAACAAGAAATAACACTTTCTAAGGCACTGAAATTTGCACATTGTTACAAAGCCATAACTTAGTCTATTCTAATATATAGGCTTTACTAAAGTTAATGGACCATCTATAATAAATCCAAGAACAATGGCAACTTTGCCAAGTTCAAGGCAGCCAAGTTCAAGTGCTGTCTTTCTCTTGTCATGCTCGCATTTCACCTCCGTCCCCATTTGTTATTTGGATTGGTTCTGTCTTGCATTAATCTAATCTGCCTGAAGAAGAGAAGCAGACAGGGCAACTCGCTGCTTCATTAAAGTAGATAGATGTTCAGCAGATGATACTATGTTTAGTTCCCTAAGAGGAAGCAAACATGGACAAGATTATTATTAAAATATCCTTTTTCAGGGCCTGGAAAGATGGTTCCGCTGCTAAAAGCACTTGTTGCTTTTGCAAAAGACCTAGGTTCAGTTCGCAGCAGCTCCAGACCCAATGCCCTCTTCTGGTCACTATGGGCACCTGTATTCATATGCATGCAACACACACACACACACACACACACACACACACACACACACACAATCAATCAATAAAAAAATAAAATAAAATAATTAGTTTCTTGCTTTTACAATAAACAAATATCCTCATATTATATAAAGCTCTATAATGTTAATATTAGAAAAACTTGATTAGAGAGCTGCATGCCAAGTAAAACTGGTGAGACTATAATATAACCCTATTAGAAGCTGTAGAGGGAAAAAATGTGCAAACCTGAAACAGTTATAATTCATGGTAGTATTCCATTATCAAGGTAAATATTAAATTATTATTCATAAAATCTATGCCATAGAAGGATGGATTTATTTTAATCCAATTTCTATGCACTGATTACCTTATAGGTACAGAACACTGCTTTATTTTACCTTTTCCAAAAACTGTTTGAAGTTCAACCATGTCCCTTATTTGTTACTGAAAAGAAGCGTCCAGCTGTGCCACATTGATGATGAGCACTGTGCACTTCTTTCACATCCTAAGTGCTAAGTCCCTTGGCACACAGGATCTCTAGTTCTGAATTAGTGAGGAAACCTCTGGATTCTTAATCACATAACGAGAAAAGCAGTAAGGCAGGGAGCCTGCAGTTTGCCATCACAGTTAGGAAACGGTGTTTAGAAACATCAAATGTCAGCTTTTACAAAGAAAGCACCTGGAATCCTGAGGTGGTGGAGCCTTTCTCAGACAGTGATGGATTTGGGGTCTTAGCTCTGGTGTGCTTCCCTAGGCCCAGTCAATAGATCTCATTTGAGATGATAGAACTTTTTTTCTTAAAGTATGTGGAGTTTGAGAATTTGGGGTAATAGAAATGTGAAAACCAGTAAGCCACGCAAAATCAACACGAAGTTTAGAAAACCCCACACTGCCATCCTTTGCTAGAATGCCTCCAGCTAACAGGACCTCCCTGCTCTCTGAGGCATCCATCCTGCTTTGGAAACTTGTGAGGTAGTAATGAGGTTTTCTTTGGGGTGAACAATACTCATGTGTAGTTCATAAAGCAGTCACAGTTCTATTCTGGTATACAAAACTAATCTAATCTAGTGATGTCAACGAAGAACAAGAGGGTTTTGGCAGGCAGGAAATCTTTGACAAGTCTGGACACACTTTGGGTTGTTATAACTACCAAAAAGGCAACAGAAATATGGAGCTCAGGCACCAAGGATACTGCTAAACATTACGCGATGCACAGAACAACCTCCCAAACAGGGAACAGCAAGCCCCTACATCAGGACTGCCGAGGTTGAGAAAATGATCCAGACTAAGTCAACCTGACACCATTCCCCTTTATGTACTTAAAAGCAGCTATGTTATTCCTCAAGCCTGCCTCTGCTAAATCCCCCCAGGCTTCTCAGCATTCTGTGGATGACTTTACTAGCCCATCCTGCAGTGACCTCACCGCATGCACTTCAGTGCACCCATCATTTTTTACTTTTAAAACTTCTATAGAAGCAAAAAAGACCCTGGGCAGCCAAAGCAATCCTGAGCAAAAGGAATACTGTTGAAAGTATCGCCGCCCCTGGTTTCGGGCGATATTACAAAGCTATAGTAATAAAGCAGCATGGCACTGACACAGACTGGGGGTCATTGTGAGAGAGTGGGGTGCCATTATGCAACCATAGGCAACTGACTTTTGACAAAGATGCCAAAATATATTTTTTGAAGTGCTAAGAATCTTTATGTCTACACGCAGATTGCTTAAGCTAGATCCCTTGTCTATTGCCATGAAAAAAAAATCAACTCCAAATGGATAAAGGATGTCAATGTGGGACCCAAAATTCTCTTGGAGCTTTATAGGAGAAAGTTTAGAATATATTCCAAGATATATGCACAGGAAAGGTCTTTTTGGATAGTATTCCAATCACTCGAGAAATAAGGCCAACAACAGATAAATGGGGTCTCATGAAATTAGAAAGCTCTGTACAGAAAAGAAACTGTCAATTTAGTGAAGAGGTTGTCCACAGAATAGAGGAAAATCTTGGCCAGCTATGCATCTGATACAGGGTTAATATCTAGAATATCCTAAGAAATATCATCAAGAAAATAAACAGAATCAAAAAAGGAAAGGTGGAAGTGAGATGGCTCAGTGGATAAAGGTCTCGGCAAGAACTCTGACAAGCTGAGTTCGATCCTTTGAGCATACATGGAGAAAGGATGGAACCAACTCCCACAAATTGCCCTCTGACCTCCTGTACCATACACATGCACACCCACGCAGTAAATAAATGCCATAACACAAATGGGCATTTAGATTGTTTTAATCTTGAAGTTAGCTAAACTATGAGCCTAATCTCTTTACACATTTGGCCAATTTTGCAAAGTGCCTATTATGTGCCATGGATTACCCTTAGGAAGGTCTCCAGCAACCAACCCTCAAAAGCCACAGAAATTATCCTGAATGTCCCTGAAAGCAGCGAGGCAGCTTGGGTTGGTGGCCACCTACAAGTATCATTTTCAGACATGCGGAATCCCGGGCTGCCCAAGCATTGGCCTGCTTGTGTCTGTTTCTCTAAGTCATGGCATTGAAGACCTGAATTACAAATACCCTGCAATGAAACCGGCCTGATACTGGCGGCAGAGCTGCTTTATCAGAAAGCTACAGACGTGAAGACTTGAGTGTTGTACAGAGACTTTCCCCATTGGTGTTAAAAGGCACCTGACGGAAGCAAATGGACAGAGGAAGCCTGGATTTGGTTTACAGTTTAAAGCAAATTGCAGTCCTTGGCAGGGGCAGGAAAGCCATGGCTGTGTGAACACATGCAGAGCACATAAGTGATTGTGTTCAAGGTGGTGGAAGACTGAGAATGTGACTCCTCCCATGGAGCGCGATCAGGAACAACAGGCTGAAAGTGGGAGGCCTGCCCTGTCTCACCTTCCACCACAAGCCAACCCTTACCTCTTAAAGCAACCCACCACCACCAACAACAACACCAACACCACCGCCGCCGCCGCCACCATCTTCAATAAACCCAAGAAGCTGGGGAGTGAGCACTTAAATCACGATCCAGTTCGGGAGGGCCCTTTAGATTGAAGACGTTAATAGATGTAGATAGAGAATCAGAGTAAGGGTCCGGGAAGGTGCTCCAATACTGGGGTTCTGAGGTAGGTAGGCATCAGGGAAGCTTTCTGGAAGGAACTGCAGGGCTGTTGTAGGGCAATGAGCACTAGGGTTCAGAAAGAAGCAATACAAAAAGGAAGGGTGCGGAAAGCCAGAGAAACCCATCTCTCATACCACCACCTTTACTGTTTTGCTCAGGAGGCAACCGTCTGTTACATAAAGAACTGGTCAGGGTAACCGCATAACTCAAGCAGTTTGTGTTCCCTTTCCTAAGGGAGTGATTTTCTTGAACTGCGGCGATCTGGCAAGGTTATGTTAGGAAGCTGCCAGCCGTAGGAAAGATCTAGGGCAACACTGCGTGGGCCATCACTTGCTGGGATTTGCAGCAACCTTTCCTTGTATGGCTTTGGAGTACTGGGGCTCCTTCCACGCTGCGCCTCCTCTCTAAATGCTTCTTCAGTCTGAGTCATGAACCCCATTAACGTGCCTGTCAGGCGCACTCCAAAAGGAGCTGCACAGAGCACGGGGTTCACTCTTGCCCTGGAAGCACTTGGCTTTCTGCTGGCTGGCAGCTAAGATCCTTAGATGTCCCACACATTCCCTTGTCCTCCTGTTGGGATCTTTCAGTGAGTTAGCAGTGGCGCACAATGGCTTCCTCCTTCATTAACAGCTCCAGCAATCTGGCATTTCTCAGCAAACGTTGGAAGTTAAAGCATTTCACGGAGCTCTGGAGTGAGGGTCTTGGTTTTTGTTCTCATTGCTTCCAGTAGTCATGAAATGGCTTAATCCGGAGCAGGCTGATGTTCAGGGGGGAATGCTCCCCTCCAACACGCTGCTGTGCTGCATGCAAGCCGAAGCCGTCACCCACAGTAAACATGAACTGCTGTGGCAATGGGACGCTGAAGGTGAAGTACCAGCCTCTGGAGCAGGGTGGGGGATGAACTCAAGAGAAAGGGAAAGATGCATTTGATTGTGTTTACACCATTCATTCACAGCACAGCAGGCAGTATTCACACCCGGATACTCACCCTAACATAGATAATTTGATTTTCAACCTAGTTAGCATGCATTCAGACATAGCCATACATGAAAATATATGCTTTAGCAGTGCATGCTAACCAAGGTTGCACACTTTAAGTCGGAATGTACTAGAGGTGAGTGTTGAAGTTGGTGATTGTGAAAGTCCTAAAAATTTCCATTCAACACATGGCATGTGTGTTGAAATAAAAAAAAAAAAGGAAACATGTTAGCTCTCTTGCATGAGAGCCAAAGACATATATACGCACATGCAGTGATAATAATAAATTGATTTTTTTATGATTTAAAGAGTCCCAAAAGAAAATGAGAACATAGCACTGTCCCATATGATGAAAAAAATCACGATTTCAGCCTAGCAGGAAACCATAAAATATCTAGCCAGATCCTCTCCTGTGGTGGGCAAGCAAACCAAACTAAAAGCCCTGAGGTGGCTTTCCCACACATGAGGTGAACTCGGCAGTCTGCTGTAGTCTCTGCCTTCTTCCCATTAGGACTAATTAAATAAAATGGAGGCAACCGTCTACTTGTATCACACAGTTAAAATCAGAGCTTTTCCAGGACAGGTGGAACATACGCATGTCCCCACCAAGGCCTTGGCCCTCCTGACCTCTGGGCCACAGACTTGTTAGCCCATGTGTGTGAAAGATGAGCTCATTGCGCCTCTTGCCTTCCCATTGCCCTGTTCTCCTCACCTCTCGGTGCTACTCAGTGCTCTAGTTTCCTGTCTGTTGTATGCCAAGCACCCAAACAAAAGCAATTTTGGGAGAAGGGCTTTATTTGGCTCACAAATCCAGGTCGCAGTCCATGACTTCAGAAAAGTTGAGGTAGGAGCTGAAGCAACTAGACATATAACAAGTAAGAGCCAGTGAGATGGCTCTGTGGGAAGGGCGCTCGTCACCAGGCCTGATTGATTGTCCCAGAACCCATACAGTGGAAGGAAGAACCTGACTCCCACTCGTCATCCTCTGCGCTCCACCGGTGCACCACGGCATGCCAACATGCAAATATATGAATAAATAAATGTGAATGTACAGTGATTAAGAGTGCGTTTTGCCCTTGCAGAGGACTTGAGTTTGGTTCTCACCACCCATGTGAGCAAGTTAACAGCCATCTCTAAATCCAGATCCAGGGAATCCTGCATCCTCTTCTAGTCCCCATTAATACCTGCACACACACGCATGGCACACACACACACACACACACACACACACACACACACACACACACACGAGAGAGAGAGAGAGAGAGAGAGAGAGAGAGAGAGAGAGAGAGAGAGAGAGAGAATAAAGTTGAAATCTGAAAAACACAATGACAAAACAACAGGACAATCTACCACAGCCATGCTCTCCAAATTGATCAAGGTAATTCCTCATTAAGACTCTCTTCCTTGGTTATTCTAGGTTGTGCCACATTGACAGTTAAAACCAAACTGCACAGCCAACAAGGAAAATACCTTGGCTATTGGGAAGATATAATGGAAAGCACTGATCTTGGAGGATCTTGGTCTTGAATGCTATGAAGACCTTCTGAACCTAGTTATGGCTTCCAAGGGAATTATAAGTTGAGAGTTGAGACTGACTTGTGACTTGTGATGGGTGACAGATAAATTCCTCTGTCAAATATTTTGATTTGAGTCTTCAGCAAGTCATACTCTACAAGCTAAGGACAATTTCTTCATTGGTTCTAGAACAAGCAGACACCTGGGACTCAGCAGGGGAGGAAAGGACAGAGCAGACAACTCCACAAGGAGATGAGGGAAGACAGCCTGAGAGGAGACAGACTCACCTCTCCCCAGACTGCATATTGTGACATGCCCACTTTTCCTTCAGATCACAAATCACCAAAGGATTTTGATCATGGAAGTCTGAGAGGTTAGAATTAATGAACTGGAAAATCTCTCAAGGGACCAGGATCAGCACCAGATTTGATGAGAACCCAGTCATGACCCCAAGCCTCCCATCTCTACGAGGCCCACATCAGACCTATGGGAGAAAGCATTTAGAGCACTCCACAAAAGCTGTCCGAAACAGTAATTTTTAAGAGAAGTGTGAGACATGTGCTTTAGAAACAAGATACCATGCAATGTTTAAAGATGAGTTAGCTCCTAGGCAGCCCAGTGGTGGAGGAACACAATCGTTCTCCAGTGGTTCATGCACAGGAGCTGAGCTGTTTGCAGGCTCTCAGGCCCCACTGCTCCAGTTTATTCCTGCCCCTCCCACTTGCAGTGTGGACTTTAGGGGGTGACTTAACCCCTCTTCATACCAGATTCTTCATCTATTAGCAAACATATATTCTTTCTAGGGTCAAAGTTGGGGATGATAAATTGTTAGAATGGTGTGCACACACTGAACACTCATTAAAAGGTTTAGCTCTATGTATCATTCTGCCTTGATGCAAATCCCGAGCCAGAAACCAAAGATGACAAGGATTTCCTTTTTATAGCTTTGTTATTCATAAATAACTGTGAGAACCAGCTCTAGAATGTCTTCTAGCATCCTCCTGAAAGCCCACCTTAGACTCTCTAGAAGTGCATTCAGCTTCTGAGAAAGGAGGCCTGTGCATCTGGATGGAGTCTGCTGTTTCCTTACACCACAGTGTTACTTGTGTTTAATGGCTGTTTTTATTAGGCTGACATTGGTGACAATCAAAGAATTAAAGGAGCAAAGACCTAACACCTCCTAGCCCAAAGGGTAACACAAATGCTGTACACAAACCTACATAAAGAAGCAGAAAACTTACCCTGGTCTTTTCTCTCAGGCTTTCTCTATAAGCTGAGCTGTCCCCAGACAAAGGAGAGAAGCAGAGAAGCGTTCCTGTAAAATGATGGTCTCCATGGTGCTTCCGACAGAATGCATTCATTTTCCCAGAATGGAGTGCCAACTAGGCCCCAGCCACCTTCTGCTCCCGGAGAATGATTGCCTCAGCCCAGAGCTCGGGAGGCCTGCAGTGAGTCCACGGTCACCGGGGCCTGGGCTGAGCTCCTGCAGCCTCTCCCCCTTCCCTTCCCCCAGCCCTGGCAACCTTGGCAGGCCCCACTTCCGAGCCTGCACTTCCCCACCGATGTGGAAATTGTCAGATGTTATGGTGGTTTAAGTGTGCTGTTGATGCTTTCATCAAAGTATCGTGCTCCCAGCTCATGCTAAGCAAAGCAGCTGGTGAATGCTATGCCGTGGCTGCAGATGGATCGGTGGTGGCAGGCCCAGGGCTCACCACCTCTACTTAAACAGGTGTTTGACTCTGTATTTTCCAGGTGGCCAGAAGGAGCCTGATTATTCAGTGAGAGTAGAAGCTATGCGGGATAGGAATAGCTCTCCAACATTGGCAAGAGGGAGCCGTCAGCCACTTGGCTTCAATCCATCTGTTCACAAGACATGGTCTTACAGCCAGAACTTTTCCGTTGGAGACTCCAAACTTCCTTTGAATTTTAATGGTCAGACCAGCAAGGGGATTGTGGTGTCGTCGACCCTCATGCTTCGTCAAGAGCGGTCTTGTTGCCTGTGGGGGCACTAACTAGGTCACCAGAATTGGGGGGCACTGGAGTTCTCAGCCAGGGCATTGCTACTTCATCAGCCCAGCTGTCAGGTGGAGCATGAGAAGATGAAGTTGCCCCACCATGTTATATTTCTCCACAGCCATGGCCCCACCTTCAGAGATCCTCTCTGGTCTCTGGGAATGACAGGCACCATCAACAGCTAGCCACGAAATCACAATGCAAAAACAAACAGCTGTTCGTTGGAAGGCAGACCTCCAGAAAGCATGCATGCATCTTTTAGCAACGAGAAGATTCACAAGCGAGATTCAGTGCAATCAGGGTAAAGGAGATTGGAACCACCTGTCTATGTGAGGGTTGCCTGCGATAGGCACAAAGGACCCTGAAGAACTCTTAATTGGAAAACTTTAAGGGGAAATAGCATGATGTCAAGAGGAAACCTATTCCAGTGTAGACATAAACTAAGATAAGAATAGTCCCCAGCAAGTGTTCCTCAACTGAACATGAAGAAGCAAGAAAGCCAGTTCATTTCCTTTATAGCTCAGGGCCTACAAATCCCAGAGGAACCCCTGAGTATAAACTGAGGCCTCCACACTCCCTATGCATGAGGGATGGGTGAGCAGGGAATGCATGACTCTCAAGTCCTTTCCAAAGACTTGGAGTAAGTTGATTAAATCTGTCAGGATATAAATGGGAGAGAAGAGTGGGAACAAGCCCTCTCATGGGGCCACCTGCCCCAGAACTGGTGCTGTGGGTGCCCCTGCTTTTCCCTGGCTCCTGCAGCACAGCAGACTGGAGGGGACAGGAAGACAGCTGTCAGATTTCACATGGCACTCACTGTTGGCAAAGAGACAAGACTAGCAGCAGCCAAAACCTTGTCATGATCCAATCAGTCCCACAATGGTGTGGCCTCTTCTGGCTAGTGGCAGGTCACAGGAGTGTGGGAGCTCATATGACCCCCACATCTGAGTCCCTAAATCATACTGCTTTCCCTCCAGAAAAGCCTGTGTGAGGAATTTCTTGTGCAGAGTTTGTTTGCACAATGAAGAAATGTTGCTGGGATCATAGGCAGGTGTCTTTCTAGTATTATTTATGTATAATTCATAGCCTAACTTGCTTAGAAATTGATTAAAGAATTATACAGCCATATATACTCATATAAACAGGCTAGTCTTGTTTCTACACTAGCACTCTTGAAATTTGGGGCCCCTATTCTTTGACATGTATGATGTTTACTACTCCTTCAGCATCTACTCACTGGATAAACAATACACACCCACCCTCAGTGTGGCAGAGAGGATGGCCCCCAGAGAGTGCCAAATGTTCCTGAAGAGAAGAGATGTCCAAATACCCTTTGGCTGAAAATTGCTACATATAAGCAAAGCGATATAATACGGAAATATGAATATGTGTATGTGTACCAAAAATTGTAGAAAGAAATTGGAGATCTAACTGAGATTAGTCTGAGCAAGTTCCAAATGCCAGAAGCTGGTGTAGGAACTTTTAGTCCTGGAATTGTCAAAATGTCTTAAGCACTTTCTGGAGGCTAAGCTCCATGCCCTGGTTCAGAGCAGAATCCATTCCACCAAGTATGGTTTTCAAAGGACAGACATTGTACTGTGAGTCAGGAGGAAAATACTCCTGGGCAGTGAAGGATCAGTACTACTATCTGCTATCTAGGCAAAAAGTAAATACCACTGAAATCAAGGAAATTACTCCAGAAAGTAAGTTATTTACAAAATTGGCAAAAGGCCAAAGGAATGAAAAATAGTTACAAAGTATTAACACATAAGTTCACCAGCACTATATGGTCCTCTTCACTAAAGTCACATCATGTTTGTCAGACCCCACACCTCAGCCCGGGGAAGGCTGCTGCTGTGTCAGCTTTCACAGCTCACTGTCTCTGCCCGCCATCATTGCAGCCTGCCACCCATGGCTCATCTACAGCAGTCAGCGGGTCCACAGCAAAGGCTGGTGTGGTAGCTTGAGTGTAACTCCACACACACACAAGCTCATAGACGTGGCACTACTAGGAGGTGTGGCTTTGTTGAAGTAGGCATGGCCTTGTTGGAGGAATATATGCTCAAGCCACGCCCAGTGTCTCAGTTCACTTCCTGTGGCCTGTGAATCAAAGATGTAGAACTCTCGGCTCCTTCTCCAGCACCATGTCTGCCTGCATGTCACCATGATAATGGACTAAGCCACTGACACTAAGCCACCCCAATTAAATGTTTTCCTTGATAGGAATTGCCATGCTCACGATGTCTCTTCACAGCAATAGAAACCCTAACTAAGACAGCTGACTTCTAGCAGCCTTGGGTAGCCTTTTCTGAAACTACCACTTGTTTTTGTTTTTTCCTAATTTTACCCAGATTTTTCACTGAGGACTGATCTTCAGGATGAGTTTGGTACTATTGCCTGTGAGAAAGTTGACAGGAGTAAGGCGAGAGCTTCCTAACACTTTAGACCTTAGAAGCATCAGTCGTCCACGGATTTGAAAGTGAGTCAGTCCTGCACACTGAGATATCCACTGGTGCTCCCGTCTGACCCCCACACCTGTACCCTCCTCTCCCTCAACCTTTGCACTTGATATGGTGACAAAGAGCAGGCCCACGGAGCAGCGGAGCAGCATGGGAAAGCCGCTGAGGAGTAGCTCTGATCATCATGCAGTTTAAAATTATGGGATTTGGGACAAAGCCTGGGGATTTGTGTCAAACCGATAAATCCCCAGGAAAGGAAGGCCGCCAAGCTGACGTGGAAGAGCACACCCAGGAGGAGAGAGCAGTGGGCTACAGGGCTTGTTTCAAAGGCTCGGAGGGATGGGTTTCGTCTCTGCTCAGAACTGTGCCTCACAGTGAAAACCAAAAGCAGGAGACAAGCTGGAGACTGGAGCATTGGCAAGCCACCCCCAGTCAATCACTCAGTACTCGGAGACGAATGAAGGTATCCCTTGAGTCACTCTGCTTTGCAACTTTTATGTGAAGGTTTGACAAATGATGCCAGTGAAAGGTACAAGAAAGTGATTAAAACCAGCCCTTGCAAAAGCAGGGTAACCGTGCAGGCCTTGAGCCTTCTTCAATTCCCGATGCTACTCTGAACCCCCCAATCCCACCACTGCCTTGAGTTTTCCAGAATTTTCTACACTTTTTTTTTCTTTGCACCTAGATACTATCTGCTTGTCCCTCTCCCTCTATCCTTCCCTAATGTGTGAGTTTGCTTGTTGGGATTGTTTTTGAACAATCGGTTTGTATCAAAGGGCCTGTATTGAAAGTATTCATTCAATGTGCTAAAATGCTAATTCACTTGCTGTAGTGGTGGTGCCATTTTTTTCAGCATGGATTAAGCAACAAGAACTTATCCCAAAACCCTCACAAGGGACATTTTCTGGTGGTGAAATTCCCTGGAGATCCTGTTAAAAGCAGATAGTCTATGAGTAAAGGAGAGAGACTTGGAATTCCTCTGAGCAAAGAAAGCAGCCTTTAAAGTAGTCGTTCTCAATATGTGGGTCATGACCCCCTTAGGCCAAGCGACCCTTTCACAGGGGTCACATGTCAAATATCCTGCATATCACATATGTACATTACAATTCATAACAGTAGAGAAATTACAGTTATGAAGTAGCAACGAAAATAATTTTATGGTTGGGGTTCACCACAACATGAGGGACTGTATTCAAGGGTCGTAGCATTGGGAAGGTTGAAAACCACTGGTATAAAGGGACCCAGTCAGTCTTTCAGATAACCCATGGAAACGGCAGAGATTCTTAATCATGCTGTGTCCCCCGGTTGCTGCTGCTGCTACTTCACAGGGAGGGCAAGGCCCGGCTGCAGCTCTACTGACCTCTGATTTCTAGGCTTCGCCTCTGATTTGGCTGCCTGATTCATCAAACCACAATCGAGGCGGTGACTGTAAAAAGAACCAACCCCATTGATCGAAAAACACAGGGCTCAAGAAACTCCCCCACACTAATGTCTCATGCTAACTGGGCTAAATCAGAAGAACTGTAATCACGCAGGGCTCTGTCCCCAAAGAGGCCCCAGCCCAAGTGAGGAATATCGGAAGGCATTGAGAATGGCAAGAAAATGAATGATACTCAGAAACAGTGCTTCTCGACTTAGTCCCAATCTCACCTGCATCATTCACAGCTATTGGGAAATGTCACCCTGCCCACAGATGAGGGTCCACCGCCTCCCACCACACTCAGTGGCAGGAAATAACTCACCAACGTGCCAATGAGGTTCTGGAGAGAAGACAAGACACAGTCACTTATGGTGTGTAAGTGGGTTATGAAAATACAGTTAGGAATCCAGGACTAAAATAACAAATGACTTGATTTCACATCAATGTGCAGCTTTTCAGGAATCAAGCATCTCCTCCCTTTCACTCTGTGTAGAATGAAATATGAGTTATTGCTAATAAACCACATTTTTGTTTCTGTCCAATCTGTCCATGGGTCTTTGAAGAACATCCCCTTCAAGCCTCACCAGCATTTGTTACTTGGCACAAGCCTGGTGAGTGCTTCTAACCTAAGCCACAGCTAGGGCTAGCATACAGTTTGTTAATACTGCCCATACATTTTTTAAAAGAAATACATTTTTTAAAGTGGCTCCTCTAAGCTCTTTCATCTCTATTTACAACCATTTCTATAACATAAGCTGTTTTAAAAGTAGTACAGCTATTATTAGTGGCATTAGTATGTCTACATTTATGTTCAATAACCCTATGTAAGGAGAATGGGAAGGACAAGCAGACTCCCTTTCAGGGCACCAGGCGGGAAATGTTTAGACCACTAAGGCATTAAGACTAAGGAGCTCTGAGTCTCTTCTAGCACACGGAGTGGCTTCTATCAACAGCACTGGGTGTGATGGCATGGAGAGTAATAGACAGGTGACATTGCAGAGCTTCACTCGTTTACAATGATACAAACATCTATTGACTTTTCCGAAGACACAGGACATACTGGGTGTGAAGAGTGCAGAGGACCTGGACTGCCGAACAATAGCAGAATGTAAACCATGACCTTACTCTGCACAAAAGAACAGCATTGTGTGCATCAGAATGAGGCTCACAAAGGAAAACTCAAAGAAATCCTCTGGATGAACACTCTGGAAGTACAAGAATGAGCTTGGTGGTACCTATCTAGTCTCTGACCTTTCTCTTTTTCTTTTCATTTTTTTTTTCAACTGTCCTTCAAGGGGGCTGAAAAGCAATTTTCATGCAATGGCTCTAAATATCAGTTTATCCCTCTGACAGGGTTCTGGGCATGCCCAGTAGGGATGATTTAACACTGCATTGATGGCTTGCAACAGAAGAACGTCATGTGAAAAGGTAGTGTGCCCCAGCTAATGGGCTCTTGTTTCAAAGGGATGCTGTGTGTACATTACCAGTGTGTGGAGAAGGTGCGGAAAGGCCCAGGCAGCCATTAGGAATGGAGCGTGGCTGATGATGAAAAGGCACTTTGCTGGTGAGGGAATGGCGGGAGAGAGAAGGCTTATCTGTCTTTTTGATTAGAAATGCATGCTTCCTTTCATCATCTGAGCTGAAAAATTGGCTTCTGCTCTTGGTTTATGAAACCATTTTTCTTTTTCCTTTCTTCCCAGGTTTGCAAACTGCTTAATAAATTAGTTACTGTGAGGTGTATGGGTGCCACAATAACCTTAGAGGCTTTTCCCAAATGCATCCTTAATATTTTATAAGTATTTAAATAGATTTATTCAATTTGAAGTGGCTGATTTATTAACGTTGGCATTCTGGCGCAAAACAGGGGTTCTATGCAGATTTAATTGATCAAAAAGAAACATCGACGAGGTGTTTCTGATGCATTGAAAGGTTTTAGGAAATTAGAGCAAAATGTTTGGTACAACTAATTGAACAGAGCAAAGAAACATCCAAAGCACAGGCACTTGAGATGAGTGTATCAAGTCGAGAGTTACACAATGGTTCTGAGGGTTGATTCATTTACTAATGTGGTCACTCTTGCATCCAACCAGCATTACAGAGAGTAGTGGTTACTGGTACCTTTCTATCATTCTGTGAAATGCAGCCTAAAAAATAATAGAACAAAAACATAAGGGTCTATTTGTCTTCAACAACAAAAGTCAAGTCACCGTATGTATGTTTTCATTTTTGAATTGCATATAGAATGGTAACCCACCGATCCTCTTCAAAGTCTGCTAATATGCTCAAGATCTGGGGCTCCATTTGGCTGCTCTTCTCACCAGCAGAAGGGATAAGTCCACAGGGCTTCCTATGCAGTGACCTTGCGTCAGAGGTCTGAACAGGCTGGCAGACCAGTCATACCGGGGGAGTCCATTAGACTCTCGACTGAGGCAACAGTGATTTAAAGACCACCCTAGGCCACTCATCATTCAGCCCAAGTTCGGGGAATCAGATACGAGACTCCAGTGGCATCAGGCATTCAGACAGAATCCTTGCTATGTGTCCAGGCAATCTGTGAAAAGCTAAATTCCGTTCGATCAGACAAAAGCCAACTTGAGGATTTAGCTCAAATCATGGAGCTTCAAAGAAAGTCCTAGGAATTAAGAAGAACATAAATCATCTTTTAAAAACATGTTTTTCTTATTTACTGGATTCTACGTGCATAATACTTGTTGAGTATTAAATCTAAATAGTCAGACAGACAGTCCTAAAGAGGATGGAAAGTGCTGGAATGTTCACAATGATCAGTGTCTTGCAGCTTAATAGATAATGCCCCCATGATACCTGTGAGAGTATGTGAACAATTATGGTAATTATCCATTCTGAAAACTATTTTATAGAGATATGCTACAAAGGAAAATAAATTACACTGGGCTTTAAATGATTGGAAGGCAGCAGCTCATGTGTTGCCTTTCTAAGGCCTTTTCTTTCCTAGTGTCTCTTTGACTAAGAGACTTGAAAATTATACCATTTGTGTTAGAACCAAATGCAAATGGAATAATTGTCCCTTCTCTAATCAAAACACATTTGTGGATTGAAATGCCACATGGAGCAATTTTCAGTTAATCATGGATGTTAATAAATATGACTCTAAGCTCATAAACAAACATTACTTTGGATAACATAATATAGGAAATGATTGTTAAGCTTGATCAGACATGTAACAAAAACTGAACTTTGCAGAAAGTCAGCAAATTAACTCCGAGAACAGATACGGGCATCAACGGTAATGAAAGATTAGATTTAGCTACAATGCTTAGGCACATCACACATTAACGTTAGGAAATGTTTGAGCTGGCTTTGCTAAAAATGGAAATATTAATATTATGTGAGTATTAGCTTCTTCAAAGAGCAAAAGCTAGAAGCTTTGTGATTAGTGATAAAAAGGACTAGAAAATCCCGTTCAGCACCATCAAGATCACCCAGAGCCTGAGCTGTATCAAAGATCCTTATAAGCCAGTATATGAAGCCTTTTGCCACCCCCTTCTCTAGCCCTTCCTAATATAATGTGTGCACTTTTTGGTAACAAAATGCCTCAATGGAGATCAAAGTAGCTCAATCCCCTGTAAGAATAGGGCTAGAAAGACCCAAGGAGCTGCTGTGCGCAGAAAAGCTTTCCATGGCTCCTCCACTTCCTACCACACATTTAAAGTAGAAGCACCCAGAGCTGGAGAGATGACTCAGGGGCTGCCTTTGGAGGTGACCTGGGTTTGGTTCCCAGCACTCATAACTCCAGTTCCAGGAGGTCTGGCTCTCTTATCTGATCTTCAAGGGCACCCAGCACACACATGGTACACATACATACACATAATAAAAGTGAATGTGCCAACATTAAAACTACAAAACTGAAGCATACCCTAAAAATATTTTTCTAAATTTACTTTTTTTTAATTGTAGTATGTTTCTCAGAAATGAGCTTTTTCACTCCTGAGAATGGGCAAGGTGCTTCTTCATGCACTCAGGGCTCTGTACGGCAGGCCTGTGGTGGGGTCTTCAGCACAGTAAAAGAAACTGCCTTGAAATGAAAGCAAAAGCAGAGGGATCCAACACCCAGACTTTAGGAAGAGCATTGCCTTGTCAGTTGCTAGGTTTTATCTCTAGGTCAGTTTGTTTGCAGATCAATTCATACACCAAAGCAACTGACTCCAGGTTCACATACAGATCAGTCCATACACCAGTGTAACAACTCTAGTCAGTGTGCAGATCAGTTCATAGACCAGTGCAACCAAAGGTCAGTGTGCCAATCAGTTCACACACTAGTGTAACCAAGAGCAGTTCATGTCTGTGATCATGCATTAACTGCAGCCTCTAACTTAACTGGATTTGGATGTAGAAGGACTTCAGAGCTGTTGGGAAGGGCTGAGGAAAGCAGACCAGTTAAGTGTTATGATTTTTATTTTTTTTGGTTTTTCAAGACAGGGTTTCTCTGTGTAGCTTTGCGCCTTTCCTGGAACTCACTTGGTAGCCCAGGCTGGCCTCAAACTCACAGAGATCCGCCTGGCTCTGCCTCCCAAGTGCTGGGATTAAAGGCGTGCGCCACCACCGCCCGGCGATTTTTTTTCATTAAAATACTCTGTGCAAACCAAGGTTTCAAAATGTCCCACTCCATATTGTACGTCAAAGCATAATTACTCCTCTTAATAGAGATCTTTCAGCTGTAGGTTCCTAGCTTATTTTCTTCCCATATGAAGAAGGGGAGAAAAGATTAAGTGGGCTGTATATAGGCAGGTCCTTTTCCAAACTCACTGGCCTTCTTCTTTGCAGAACTCACTCAAGAATTTATGAATGTTCATGTTTTAAATTCTTAATAATAATGAGTGAGCTGGACACAGGGCACTTCAACCAGACCCCAAACAATTATCTGACTAAGATGCTACTGACTAGCTGTAATATCGTGCTTATATGCGTCAGGGCCCGTACGTAGATTTTTTTTTTTATATATAATCAGGGTCCATTTAAAGCACTAGCTATTCTGAAGATGGCTGTTGGAAGTCCATCTAGAAGGAAATGAACTTTTCAGGGCACAATATCTTAAAGGAAACTATAAATGAAATAGGTCAAGGATGAGGCGCGTAAGTGGCTGGGAAAAAAAAAATCCCTATTTAGTTTATACAAGTTTGCTTGCCTGTCTGTAAGGACTCCATATAAGGAATAGTAACTTTTCAGGCCAGCAGCCTGAACATATTTCTTGGTCTTATAATTCTCACAGTTACAGACATTCCAAGGTAGAGGGTCATTCAAACAGAACTGTAACTTCTTGTGTATGTTTATTTCCAAAGTATCTTATGCATAGTTTCCCAGTGAACTCACAGATGGAGGCTAGGGGAGTGCTAACTGGGTAGTTTTTCAAGCATGCCTAGGAGCAAAGCTCAAAAAGAATCGCTCTGGACAGACTCTAGCCGGAGCTTTCACTGTGAGGATCACCTAAACTTAGGCATTTCTCTTGGAAATTATACTAGTGAATGGAGGAGGGAAAACATTGATGAGATTTAACGAATTACCTTCCCTGTGGTCACAAGACTGGCATGAATAACACAGCGGGGGTAGTTGGGCAGTGTGGCAGAGACCAGCAAGAATCTGCCAGGAAGTCAACCATCGGCATTCAGGTGCCTCCTCCAAACGCCACCCACTCACTACCCAGCAGCACAGCCAGAGACTCCTGATCATCATACAGCGTGTTGATGCCTTGTCTGTGAAATAAGGTGGACAGACCATGGTGACAACATGTCCTCTCTGGGGCTGACAGCTCAATATCCAAATTTCAAAATTTGTTTCACTAGACGCACAGTAAAACCAATGGCATCTTGGGGTGAAATTTTGAAAGGCAGACATGAAGACAGCCTAAAAGAAAAAAAAATCATAGCTGATTGTTGCTAACTCCAAGATAATGTGAAGAGGGTCGTCAAAAGTATTTCCTTCCAAAGGCTGAGATATCCATGGGAAAAAAAAAATAGTTTGCTGAAAAATCCAAGTGATTTTTGTTTTTAATCGTTTCATTCAGCCTTTGTGGAACAGAAATGCTCTGGGTGTTTGGAACACCTAAGTGAATAAGAGGCAAATCCAGACTGGAGCTTACAATATAAGGAAGAGAAACTCCGTAATTAAGGAAGATAGAGAAAAAAAAAAGAAAAAATCTCCTCGAAGTCAGAAGCTGTTATGCTAAACAAAAGAGGAGTTCAGGGTCAGTGGGGCAGGAGTTTGGGAGCTAGGGTGGAGGCTGGGGTTCAGTTTTTCTATTAAAAACCGTGTCAGAGAGACTCCACTTAGATGACCAACGTCTGATCTATGCCAGCATGGAGGAAAGTGAGCCCCGGTGATCGGGAACAGGAGATGGATGCAGGCAGCACGACTCTGCTGGAGAAGGGTAAGAAGCCACTGGACCAATCCATCTGGAGTAGAGCTCTGGGCTGTTTCTGAATTCAGAGACCATACTAAAAACTTATAAAGACACCCTTGAACAATTAAAATAGCTCTTTAAGTGAGTATATCCCAATCTTGTTAATGCTACCAAACAGCCCAGGCTCTGAGTGTTGCTGTTTTAGACAAAAGAATAGAAAAGCATGGCTGTGTTTAAATTAACTCACTTATTTACCCTAAATCCTGTCTCAAGCAACCTCAAAATTAAATTCTAGCATTGATGATGGAGGACTATTTTAGTTGTCAAAAACTGGACTGGGGCTGGAGAGATGAGTTAGTCACTTGCCACCCAAACCCAAGGACCAGCGTTTGGATCTCCAGAATTCACAAGCTGTACACTTGGTAGCAGGTGTACGCAGACCCCATCACTTGTACTATATGCCGGGAGGTGGAGACAGGAGACTATCACAAACTGGCAGGTGCAGCTGTGACAACAAGAGGTCCTATCTCAAACAAGGTGGAAGGCAAGGACTGACACCAAGTAGACTAGGCACAATTAGCAGTGGAAGGTCCCGGGGGAGGATAGCATGAACCACGACTCATTGCTTAGATGTTACAGACTTCAGCTTTTGGAACACAGAGTATCTTCTATGCCTCAGGTTTTGGGATGGGATTAAATGACACAGTGGAGCATACAAAGGGTGCAGGGAATACGGGCAGCTCTAACCTGACACAATGAAAAAGGGGTTTTGGTTTTGTTTGTGGTTTTGTTGTTGTTGTTGTTGTTGTTTTTAACTAAATTGAGATGAAGCCAAGGAGAGTGACTCAGTTTACCAGTGGAGAAAGTAATCCCCATCCATGCCTTATCAGCGGAACAGGCTTCAAAAAGGCATCTAGAAGAAATGTAAAATGGCTTGGAAGAATTTCAAAATCATGTCCTACAATATAAAGCCAATTAAAGTGCAGGATCAGGGGGCAGAATTCCCTTCAAGTTCTAGCATCTCTTTAAATGTGTAGATGTTGTACAGCACCCACTAAAATTTACATCTAGGCTCTTAAATTATGTTTGTTTATTTGTTTGTTTTTCTCTTAAATGCTTTAGTCAGAGAGAGCAGAGTTGTAACTTGCGGGAGATGAGCTTTGGGTGCTTTTGTTGGCTATGATATCAATCAACTCACTCTACCTTCAGAGGATTCAACACCTGTGCATGCCATATGAGTCATGGCAGCCATTGTACCTTGATTGCCTTGTGCCAGGAATGTCCTCTGATAACTTATTTTGTATGAACTCATTTAAAACCCACCATTCACACAAGGAGCATCTACTAGATCCCCACTTTACATGCTAAAAACCAAGGTGCAGAAGGGTAAGTGTTTTCCTGAACAGAGAAGCAGTTCTAGCTTCAGTTACTAACATACTCGGCAAATTACCTGCTTTTCCTCTCTCCTTTCACTTTTCTCTTCTCTCTCTCTTCCTTTACATGTTCCCCCCTTTTTGTCCTTCTTCCTCCTTTCATCTCCATCCTCTGTTCTGCTTTCTCATGAAACCTGAAATAAAGGTTGGGAACATGGTGTTGTTGACTGGTATATATGTAAGAGTTGGGGACATGTGTTCTTGACTGGTATACGGGTAAGGGTTGAGAATGTGGTGTTGTTGACTGGTATATATGTAAGGGTTGGGAACATGGTGTTGTTGACTGGTGTATATGTAAGGGTTGAGGACATGGTGTTGTTGACTGGTGTATATGTAAGGTTTGAGGACATGGTGTTGTTGACTGGTGTATATGTAAGGGTTGAGGACATGGTGTTGTTGACTGGTGTATATGTAAGGGTTGGGGACATGTGTTCTTGACTGGTTTATATGTAAGGGTTGAGAACGAGGTATTGTTGACTGGTATATATGTAAGAGTTGGGGACATGTGTTCTTGACTGGTATACGGGTAAGGGTTGAGAATGTGGTGTTGTTGACTGGTATATATGTAAGGGTTGGGAACATGGTGTTGTTGACTGGTGTATATGTAAGGGTTGGGGACATGTGTTCTTGACTGGTTTATATGTAAGGGTTGAGAACGAGGTATTGTTGACTGGTATATTTGAGCTGAGAAAGCCTCCATTATCTATTTGACTCTTTTCCTTGACTCTCCTGCATATACTACCTCTAAACATCTTCTCTATATCTGCTCCCATCTCTTCAAGTTGTTGACTACATCTATTTGAGGTACTCCAAAGAGCCGAGGCATTGAACAGATGGAATGTGAGAGCACATTTATATGTTATAACCTGCATAAATGTGCTTATATGTGTGGATGCCCACAGTGGTATAATGCGAAGCAATGGTTTTTATCTGTGAATCGGTTCAAGCTATGGCATGGATGATGATAAGAGAACCTACACGAGGTGCCTTGCACCCCCACAACTGGGCCTGTGATCAGAGATCCAGTCTTGAAATCCAGTGTCAGGTGCCACATTACTGGTTCAGCTATAATCAGATCAATTTTGGCATGAGCCATTCTGCAGAACCTCACTCTGTAATCTCATAAGCTCATGAGATCCAAGATAAGAACTCTTCTTGGACAGACCTATGAGGGAGCTGCTTTAGCTGCTAGCCAGGATCTAGTGGAGGCTAAAGGTAACACAGCTACAACATTCAATTAGCTGGGAGTTCATTTAGCAAACACAATTCCCTTTATTTGATGGACTCTTGGTGTTGCTTATGAGCTATATTCTACTTAGGAGTATGAACTCACCAATTATTTACCTTGCATTATGAATCATTTATCTAGTCAATCTAATACTCTTCCCTTATGCATCTTAATATCTCAATTAACTATTATGAGTCATTTGTTATTTGTATACCAGAAAACTGTTTTCCAAGTTATTACTTATTGGTCATAACCAATTAGGGAAATTTTTAGACTATGGCTGTCTTATATAAATACACTGGTAAAGTTCAACTCCTACAATTTCTGAAAATTAAGTTGTTTTGTCACTCGGGGACTCTCATTAATCTCAACTTGTCAACCTTGTTTATGTAGGTTATAATGGGCTATGTGTGTGAGTGAGATGAGATGCTGGAAAGCTTTCCCTTTTAACTCTTTGATGAAGGTAAGACTGAAATACTTTAGGAAAGCAGTGATTTTCATTTGTAGAGTCTGAAGAAACTGAACTGGGGGCAGTGACCTGTGTGTTTCACTTCAATCCACAGAATCCCAACATAAATTTGTAATTAAGAAACCAGAAAAATGCAGCCAGACTGGATCTTGAACAGTCTCAGTATGCATCCAGAGAAAAAAATTCAGAGAAGAAAACCAAATTGTGTTGCTTTCCATCCTTACCAACAGCTTTAAATGCTCTGGATATATCTATCTTGTAGGTGAAAGAAGAGAAACCCCATAGTGGTCAGAAAAGGACTGAACAAAAATTTAGTTGTGAAGTACCACCAGTGAGGAGATGATTGAAGGCAATTATTTAAATGCAAGAAGTTCTTACGAGGGGCTATGGGATTCATATCAAGACTTCATTTATCGAGCATCATTACTGATGAGAAATGTACAGTGTATTTATTAAATTCAGGTGCCCCTACCTTTAGCAAAAACCTCTGACAAAAATGAAATCATAAAAGGGACCCGAGTCAACAGTAGAAATCTGAACAGAAAATCTAGGGGCTTTAATAAAGTCATAAATCACTATAAAGGAAATGGTAGGTGTTATTACTGCATTATGAACAAGTCTGAAAAGAATGTGCAATCACAGAGCCGATGAAGAACGGATCTGAAGGAGAGCTTAGATACCCAAAGGAGCTTGCTGTTAAAAACCATCCTAAGAAATAACTATGGGCTAGAAATGTCAGTTTGAGAGAGAGAGAGAGAGAGAGAGAGAGAGAGAGAGAGAGAGAGAGAGAGAGGGAGAGGGAGAGGGAGAGGGAGAGGGAGAGGGAGAGGGAGAGGGAGAGGGAGAGAGGGAGAGCGCAAATTCACTGCTTTTGAATTTTCAAGCAAATCCAGGTGGTCTCGTAGTCATTGATTCCACATGGCAAGGTGCCAAGTTGAGAGCGATAGGAGAACAAGGTCACTGTCGAATAAAATATTTAATAACTTTGAGTCTTCTGGGTGTTACAGTGTCCTAGAGCTGCTCCTGGAAGGCAAAAGAACCTCTGTCAAGCAAGGAAGTTTCTCCAAGGAATGGAGCCACTGCATAGTACCAGATGTCCTTCCCAATGACTGTGATGCTGCCATTGCTTCTTCTCAGATAAAGATGCTAACTCTGACTGCTTTCTACACTGCAAAACACTATGCCACGATTTCATTTCTGGGCACAATACCACTAGAAAGTAGAGGTCAGCATCCTCCACCATAGGGCCAAATACAGTTTTTATGACCTTCAGGAATTTAAGCAAATATGTGAGCTCAATTTTCCTATCTAGACTCCTGTTTGAACCCTCACCAGTTTGGCTTCATCTTGAAGCTAAAACCCCTCGATGCTAATGCCAGACCAACTCCTCCTTCACACCCACCCAGGGAGTCTGAAAACTGTAATGCAGCTAGGGCATCTGTGGTACCAACTCCTAGACAGCAAGAGGAGCATCTTGTTTTCTTTTCAGTCTCTCACAGTGGCTAGCACAGAGCAGAAAGAAAAAATGTTGGAAAAGAGAGGAAGAGAGATTGCTGGACTTGAGAGATTATTTGTGCCAATGTAGTTTAGAAGTCATATGATAGGGAAATGCTGTAGAATGGCTGGCTGTGTGTGCTGGAGCCAATAACTTAGTTTATCTGAACATCTTTTTCTCTATCTATAAAACAGGAATTTGGATCCAGGGACCACTCTGAACCCTTACTCAATCCGTGTTCTCTGACTTTATATTCCCATTTTGATGTGGGTTTTTTTATGTGTGTTTCTTTGTCCACCAGTGACCCTGCTAAATTTCTTTTGTACTAAAGCTCCTTCTGTGTGCCAAGCATCTTGTATACCTGAGCTGCTGTCACCATAACAACCCTGTGAAAGCAGAACTATCGCCCTCACTCAGCGGAGAAAGGAAAACATAACAGCTCTACAAGTCCAGCATCATGCAATCAGTAAGAACCAGGAAGGTAGACCTTCATCTCCCAGGCACTCAAAAACTGACCAGTCTTCCAGAGCTCTGATATTTGTTGGAACTCTTAGTTAAATGATTTCTTAGAAAGCATAAAATACAGCCTATGGTCTTGCACAGTTTCCAATGCAATGTCAATTAACGGAGCCTAGAACTTCAGAAAACGAGACCTTCATCCAGTCGTGATTTTTGGAATCACCGAGTTCACAGCCACAACTACGTCTCCAACCCTGGGCAAGAGTCTTACAAAAATATCAGATCACTGCAGACCTGTCAACACTTGGCAGTCTCTGCCAACTCTCCCAGGGCCAGGCCTCCAGAGCACTTTCTGTCTGTACCGTTCAGCTGTCACTTAATCATACACTCCCACAGCTAGCCTGTTGCTTCATGTGCCTTAGTTCTGCCTTGCCAACACAAACACAAGTTCCTTATGTCCTGAAACTGAACCTTAGATTTCCTTCCAGCAAACCATATTTACACCAGCAAGAGACCCATTAAGTGTCCTTCCCTTTCATTCAAGCTATTCAGCATATTCTCAGTAAAGGTTAATCTATGTGTTCTTTCTCTGCTCAACTCTAGTGAAGAAGCCAGCAAGCCTCCGAGCAACTGTTGTTACTCAAGGAAAACCACATGGGAGGGTCTCCTAGACCACATCATGCCATCCAGTCTGGCATTTGTCTACCAGAAATAGCATGGCACCAAGATGAAGAAGGCAGAAATGTTGCCCTCTTCTAGTGAGGAGTGTGAATCTAAGCTCTTCAGAGAATAGTTAGCTCCCTTCCAGATGTCCACACCTGCCCTATTGCTGACAAAGTTAGGGGCAGCAAATTAAAACTCCCTAGAAACACAGATCATTAATACTTGTTTAAGAAATCTTACACGGTAAAGTCTTTCCAAAAAAAAAAAATTCAAAGAGATAAGACTCAAATATTGTAAGATTTGTTATCATAAAAGCAAATTTCTCCCTGTAGAGCAAATTTCTCCTTCAAAAAATGGCTTTTATGACCCTCTAAGAAGCTGTGAACACTGTGGAAAAAAAAATATGAAAAGGCTCCTTACAACTTGGCCCTGACACTTGACTGTCATAGGCACTAGTGTATGAATGATGTGCTGTCTTGGCACTGAAGCTCTGGGGTACAGAATTTCTAAAGGGTATTCAGTGCTGAGCTGGAGTTTGAGTTGTGTGTATTTTCCAAGTTTAAAGAAAGGGAAACAATTGCTGCCTCTCCAGCTGGGCTCCGCTCAGCAGGTGTCCTTTGCCCTTGAGGTTTGCTCTCTAACGGAGAGGAGGTCAATAGAAAGTTGGTAGCAAGGAGGAGTTTCAAAGTGTTGACTTTGAAATGTTCTTTGAAGGTGCTGTTATCTGAAGAAGCTGTAAAGTGTCAGGGCTGAGCAGGAATCTAGCGGAGAATCGTGTTGATGGAGTCTAGGCTGTCCAGCTGTGAGAGGTCCCAAAGCACTTAAAGAGGTGACAGATGTCAGAGGCTTCCTTTGGCCCTCTCCAACAACGGCTGCTGACAGTAGAAACTAAGGAAAAACTGTCACCAAATACCACAACCAGACACTCTAAGACTTACGCCTTGTCTGGAGTCCACGGGAGCCAATCAGGAGGGATGGGAAGCCAACTCCAAAGAACAGCACTGGCCCTGGAAGTCTCAAAGAAGAGATTAGACATCAGACTACCTAGCCTGGTCTAACTCCACTAGGGAGGCATGGGGGTCAAAGCTATAAAGTCCCTCTTTTCTGCCCCAGCTCCTGAACTATGATATACAGGTATAAACTGAAAGTGGGGTGAACTTCTCGTTCAGGGATAATGTAGAAAACCATGTAAAGGAATTGCTGGAGTCTTTGGAATCTAAGGTACCATGTTTAAACCTAACCATTCTATGGACTAGCTATGCAATCTGGATGAATTAATTTGTATTTCCCAACCTCCCATTCTTCATCTGTTTTTATTTTGTTCACATTTTAATTGTGTGTATATACATGAGCATGCATGCATGTGGAGGTCAGAAGACAGCTTGTGGGAAGTTCCTTCTCTTCCAGCATGTGGGTCTTAGGGATGGAGCTCAGAAAGTTGGGCTTTTCAGCAAGTGCCTTAACCTGCGGAGTCATCTCACTGTCCCCTCTATTCCGTTCCTCATTTTTCATCTCTTAAAGAAAATAAAATTACACATCTACCCCATCTGTGATCTGCAGGAGCACATGACGGGGCCGGTCCTGAAGACCCAAAGCTGCGGGATCTCCACGACACAGGGCAACAGCAGGATAACCAGGAGGAGTCCCAGTGAGGGCCCAGCATCGATAGTGTGGCAGCAACCAGAGGTCCTCAAATCACACCAGTGACTCTTTTCAATGAACATTTGCCAGTAAAGATAGATGGATAAGACTATTTACACTATAGCTTCTGTGACGAGATTAATTTTTCTTTTCTTTTCTTCCTTTTTTTCCCTTAAATTTTTTTTTATTTTATTGGGGGGTACAGGTTATAAAGGCAGAGGGTAGATACAAAGGGACAGAGAAATGAATGGGATGGAGATGCATGACGTGAAAGACACAAAGAATAAATAAAAAAGAAAGTTAAAAAGAAAAGAAAATTACAACTTCCTTTTAGAATTCTGGCCAAAAGTAGAAGAGCTAATTTATAAATCAAAGACATACAGTCAGTTTCTAAAAATGTTAACAATCTTGCATCCTTCCATACATTCACACAGTGACAAAAATAGATACTTCTGTTTAGAAATTTCATGAGGTTGAAATTCAAGAGTGTCTGGTGCAAAACTATAAGCTGTGGCTAGAGTCCATGACATACAGAGTAGAGATGTCATCGGGGTCACTACGTATGTTCAACATGAGAAAAGACGTCCAAGTGTTCACATACCCCTCTCCAGTCACGATTTCCTCAGAGGCCTAGAATTCCTTCAGTGTCTGTGGGCATCCAATGAGCAATAACTATATCCAGCACCAGCATCCTTTGCGACTTTTCTTTTACCTTAACTTGAAAAGTGTATTTAACGGTCAGATGCAGGTTTGTATGTAAATAGGTATATTAGAAATCGTGAAGATGCTGTGAAATCTGTGAAGATGCTATCCAATCTTTCAGGGCTCAGGTCTACTACCGTGTGCTCTGTCCATGTCTCTTGACAAGTGGCAGAAAACATTCTTAAGCTGAAAATAATAATAATAAAATGTGTGATTTTAGGTAGCTAAGAAATCTAGATGATATCTAGTTTGCTACAGACCTAAACAACACCAGCTCTCTACTTGGTTTGGCTTCCTTGAGTTAGCTGCATTTGAGGCTCTGTGGGATGGTCCCTAGGAAATTCCAGCTCACTTTGTCACAAAAACCTAGTGTAACTAAACAGGGAAAACATATGCAGCACAAGTTAGAGCATTATACTTATTGGCAAACCCAACTTGTTGAATTGTTTGCATTATTGGCCTTGTGTGGCCATGAGATATTCTGAAGACCAGTGACTTACCATGGTTGGTACCTGGCCTGAGGGTGAGGAGGTCTGGGACCCCACAGCACAAAGAAGGAGTGTGGTTAGCAAAACCATCTAAGGTCTGCTTTTGTACGTGAGCTGTGAAGAACAAAGGCCTTTGCAGCATTACATGTTCACTTCTTCTGTGTTGTTTGTACAGCTCTTGTCACATCCGACTCTACGTGTGAGGTGCTGCTACCTCATGCCTGCAGAGAACAGATGGACTGGAATTCTCGGTTTCCACCAACGTTGGTTTTCACAACACTTAGCCCACAGTGTGTACATAAAGGGACGCTAATAAAAATTAACAAATTTAACACACACATTTGTGGTGGTATTGTGTTCCCCAAAATATTGTGCATCCTAATAAACTTATCTGGGGTCAGAGAACAGACAGCCACTAGATACAGAGGCTAGAAAATGGTGGCACTCACACCTTTAATCCTAGCATTCCAGAGGGAGAAATCCATCTGGGATCTCTGTGAGTTCAAGGCCACATTGGAAAGAGCCAGGCATGGTGACACACGCCTTTAATCCCAGGGAGTGAGTCTTTAATCTCAGGGAGTGATGGTAGAAGGCAGAAAGATATATAAGGCGTGAGGACCAGGAACTAGAGGCATTTGGCCTGGTTGAGCATTTGGCTGGTTTGGCATTCAGGCTTTCGAGCAGCAGTTCAGCTGAGATTCATTCTGGATGAGGACACAGAAGCTTCCAGTCTGAGGAAACAAGACCAGCTGAGAAGTTGGCCAGGTGAGGTTAGCTGTGGCTTGTTCTGTATCTCTGACCATCCAGCATTTCACCCCAATAACTGGCCCCGGGTTTGATTTTATTAATAAGACTCTCTAAAATTCATGCTACACACATTCATTGAAAATGAATGACTGATATCAACAGTTGAAGCAGTGGATCTGGGGAAGAGAGTAAAAGGAAAAATTTAAAATTATACCATTTCCAGAAGAACACAACAAGAAGAAATTAAAAGCCATTTATTCAGATCCCCACCTTCCCGAAGAGACTGTTCAGTAACAGTGAGAGGACATATTGCTCATGTGTACCCAAGAACCCCACACAGAAATATGTCCAGACTGTTCCAGGCAAACTACCATAAGAAATAACTAGAAGAAATTACTCCAAGAAAGACGGGGCAGATGAACGGATTGCAGTGAAGAGGTTAGGGAACAGACCAGGCCTCCAAACAAAGGAAAATGCTTTTCCAGAAAATCCACCACCAAGACCTTGGGAGAAACACAGCAAATGCTCAGATAGGACAATTCACAAATGAAATCACCCAAAATGACCTTCTTAATAATTAAATATTGTTTCCATCAGACCCTATCTCGAGAAAGTCTTCCCTGGTGGGACAGAGAAACTAGATTACTTCTGGTTTTTTGTTTTGGTTTGGGTTTCATTTTGGTTTAAGAGACTACCAATTGCGCTTTGTCAGGACTACACGGCATACAGACAGATGGAAGGAATTCATTATTGCCTCATTGAACAGGTCTGGGGTGTAGCTCAGTGGTAGAGCACCTGCCTGGGACTGTAAAGCACTAGAGTTCATTTCTTCCTCCAAACTTCTGTGGAGGGGGTTGAGGACACTGAGATTAAATGGGTCACTGGATCAGGGGAATATTTAACAAGACAGAATAAGATGTGGCAAACTGGCAAGTGGGCCAGATTGAGCTTTGTTCGTTTAAAATTTTAGTTAGAGTTATACCTTTTACTTCTCTGTGAGTGTTTGCCCTGCATATGCACCAGCTTGCGCCCAAGGAGGTGAGAAGGGGGCATCAGATGCCTGGAAAGGGCATTGCTGATTGCTGTGAAGCACCCTGTGGGTGCTGGCCCTTGAACCCAGGTCTTCTGCAAGAGCAACAAGTGCCGAGCCTTCTCCAGCCCAGCTTTGTCTGTTTGTATGAAATGTCGGCACACAGCCACGCCCAGTTCCATGCTTTTGTCTAATGGCTACCTCCTGTGCCTGATCGTGCAGAGTGCAAGAGTTTCAATGAAGGTATTGTTCACAAAGCTTAGCATATTAGCACCAATTAAAGCCCTTTACCAAAAAAAAAAAAAAAAAAAAAAAAAAAAAAGAAAGAAAGAAAAATCCTGGCAATCTGTGGCATTACAGCCTTCAGGAAACAGGAGGCCATTCTTCCAGTTCTCAGTCAGGCATTTCAATGGCAAGAGAGTGGCACACTGTCGTCTTCATCAATGACTTCTAGACTGAGTAGAAGAAGCAGAGAGGGAGAAGAGAGGGCAACTGGGTGCAGGAACAAGGCTTACGGAGGAACCAAGAAGAGGCAGGAGGAGCCAGAGCAAGATCCTCATAGGGTCTCCCCGAAGGAGCGAGGAAGGCAGCCGCTGGAAACACCCAGGATCTTTGTCTGCCTCCAAGGATTCCTCTTGCATGCCACTGCAGCCCATTTCAATGTTTTATTTCTTCGACCCTCCAAGCATTACCAAACAGTTATTATCTGAGCTTCTAACAAACAATTATTCCAGCTCCTAATTTATATTTCAATCATTTTAACTACTGATCTTATGATCACATCCAGGCTCTGACCACATTAGTGCCATTAACTATGCAGCAACCAATAAAATCTTCATGAGAGACTTACTCCATATATACTCCCTTAGCACAATTTATTAAAATAATGTCGACTATTAACGTTTAAACTAAATGTAATATATATATTTAATATAAAAATTCTCATTACTGTGATTAATAAAATTTTTACTGTATGCTGATATTTAGTTAGAGAAAATGAACAAGTTAAGCCAACTGAAGTATTTCAGTTACATTAATTTAATTAAATATGACTTTTACATTATGTAGGACCACATATATACCACTGATAATTCTAACATATTTAAGGAATCAAAAAACAGAATCCCACTATGAAAGTTACAATTAAATTGTCAGAGGTTTTTCTAGACAAAGCATACTGGCTCTCCCTCCTGAAGACCCCTCACTTTTCCAAATAGGCCCTAAGGAATTACACCAGCTAAAAAGTAATACCGCTCAATTCCTCCTTTATGTAGTCTATGTGTGTGTGTGTGTGTGGGGGGGGGGGTTGAAACAGACAAAATGCAAAATAATTACCATGCTGGTTCTTTGGCCATCTGCTTATCCACAGAAACATCTTCCAAAATGACTCCAATGTGTAGATGTTGGTCAATCCACTTTCTTCCTTCTGGCTCTTGCACTGGGACCTAGGGTGATAGAACTTCCTTGATGCTTCCTAATTTAGGGACCTGGGATACTTCGTCTTGGTTTCTATTCCATCAGTAAAGTGGGAATGGGAAGACATAACAAGCTCCTCCTCTGAGTTGGGCATCTTCACAGCTGCTCTGGTGGCACTTATGATGTTATGTCTGCTCTGAACACGAGCACATGGCCTGGGTAGTGTATGACCATCTGCCCCTCTGACGTGCCTTGCAGACTGCCAGGGCCACGTGCCCAGCATGCTGCTCTTTCTTTCTCTCTCGATGCTGTCTGTTCATGACTTTCTCCTAACTCACAATCGGTCCTATGACCACTCCCGATTAAACGTGTAAAAGAAGGGCCTTGGGAGGTGGCTCTGCTGGTAAAATGCTTGCCACGCAAGCATGAGAAGATAGGACCTGAATTTGGATCCCTAACACCCAGGTAAAAATGTGACCTGGGAGCACTTGGAATCCGAGCACAAGAAAGTAGAGGCAGAGGGTCTCTGTGGTGCCGTGGTCTACTTGACTGGGTCCTAGAAGCCTGACTAGGTCAATGAGGGAATGAAGACAAGACAGACACACAGACACAGAACACCTGGGATAGGGTAGGCTATGGAACAGCTGCAGGCTGCAGCCATCAAGGAGGAGGAAGTGATGATTGACAGTTTCTGCATACATCGGATTTAAATAACAGTCAATCCATAGTAACATGAGCACTTGGTCCAAAAGAAGGCTTCACCATTTCTATGGGTCTGAGGCTCTGAGGTCTTTGACATGGCTGTTCTCATGTCAATAATAAACATTCACTTAGGATTTCTGAGTTTCCCACACTGGGGCTGGCTGGCCACCTAGTCTTACTGAATTAGTGAGTTCCAAGTTCATTGAGAAACCCAGTCTCCAAAAATAAGATAAAGAGAGATAGAAGACTATACACAACTTTGACCTCTGGCTTCCAAGTACACACACACAGGTACACACACACACACACACACACACACACACACACACACATACACAAATAAACAAACAGATAGATAGATAGATAGATAGATAGATAGATAGATAGATAGATAGATAGATAGTGAGCATTTGAGTCACAGCTTACTGACCACATAACCATGGGTAGACATTTAGATTATTTAAGTCTTAGCTTCCATTCCTTCCAATGGGATTAGCAATAATAATACCTCTTTATAAGATGATTGTGGGTATTAAATGATTGCTGAAGATAAAGTGCTTGGAAAAGTAGACTACACTAGTATAACCACAATACTCTCAGTAACAAAGGAGATAGTAACTCCGAATGAAAGCACCACATTGCTACTGTTTCAGTGGTGATCAGAGCTGGGCAAGCTAGTACCAGACACAAAGAAATGTCGGTTCTCTAAAAAGAGAAAAGATGACTTTTTCCATGTTGTACTGCTTCCAACTGTGAAACAAAACATGGAGCACTGGCCATCTCTAACTCCCTGTTCATTCTTTGACATTAGCATGTTGAATGAGAGTGGATCTTCAGCCAACAAGCCCTGCCTGGGGAACCCATGACACTCCACCTCAGACTCTATCAATTTGCTTTAAGATCTTCTGTTTGAGAATGGCTGGAGCTACAAGTCCAGCTATAAACACAAGTTCAACATGAAAGATGAGAATCCACCCTTGGAATCTACTCTGAAAATGCACAGAGAACCCTGATTATGAATAATGTAGTTTCATGCTCCAAAGAATGGTGTTTCTGCTTCTGCTGCTGAGAAGGGCCAAGGAAGAACTGAAAACAAAACCCTAACATTGAGGCTAAAATCGGCACTAATTATTGTAATTCTTAAACTAAAAGGCCAACCAGGACCCAGCCTGAATTATCACCCAATCTCCGTAATAGATGTGGGCAGGAAAAATCTCAGAAAAGCTGCCAGCTAATAGGCTGGAACAGATATTCCCACACCAAATCCATCCCAATCAGGTAGATTTATCTGGAAAGGACAGCCAGGCTATAATGGGAAGCAATTATTAAATGCAGCACAGTGAACTTCTGGAGGCAAGGAAGAGGCCGTGGCTGCCATTTCCCATCTTGCTATGCAGGGCCTTTGATCACCTAGCTGCTGCGCCCCACCCCTTCATTCAGCAATAATTTGAACTGAAGGCAGCATTGTTCAGGGAGAATTCTCAGAACAGAGTCCTCTCCTCCTCTTCTTTGTAATGAACTAGCTAATAGCACGTGTGTCATCACCTTTGTGAGTATTCCAGGCCCCATAACCCTTATTGTGTTTCATAGTTATATTAGAAACTTCCAGAAAAGGCTTTCTCCTCTGTTAGGTAACCTCCATGTCCCACCCCTGAATCTGCTCTCTCTTTTCAACTTCAGTGTACAGTACTGTTAGGGGCCGGTACTTAGAACTCTGGATTTGGACTCCCTGATCTGAATTCTAAACCCAACACAGAATAACTTAGAAAAATACCTTGAGCTTTCTTTCTTCTGGGTTCTTACCTGCCCCCAGCCCCAACGAGGACCACACAATCCTAGCTCCCTTCAGGGGGCTAAAGGTAATATATGTCAAGTGAGCTCACGCAAATGCAGGGTGAGTTCATTGTTAATAACTTGAACACAAATGTGAGCTCAGTGCATTTTAATAGTCATCACTATTGTCATCATTTTTCAAGGACTTGTTCTTCGCATCTGAGATTCCCAGATATAGCTAGAGTTTTCCTGCCTGGCCCACGGTCAGGGCAAATCTCTCTCACCTGCCAGTCCCACAGCCACTCAGACCTGACCAAGTAAACACAGAGACTTATATTGGTTACAAACTGTATGGCCATGGCAGGCTTCTTGCTAACTGTTCTTACAGCTTAAATTAATCCATTTCTATTAATCTATACCTTGCCACATGGCTCGTGGCTTACCGGCATCTTCACATGCTGTTTCTCATCGTGGCAGCTGGCATTGTCTCTCTGACTCAGCCTTCCATTTCCCAGCTTTATTCTCTTCCTTGTCCCACCTATACTTAATGCCTAGCCAATGGCCAATCAGTGTTTTATTTATTGACCAATCAGCAACACATTTGACATACAGAACATCCCACAGCACCCAGATTCCGATTTTACAGAGTATTTTAAGAACGCTTTCTTGCTTATTTGATTTCTGACTTTATCGAAGCTTTATTGCAAAGCCTTATGCTGGTTTATTTCATATGTTGTGTGACTTTTTTCCTCACTCAGCTTTAGACTTGCTTTTATATAATCATGCCTGTACATTGTTTAACTTCTAGCTAATGGGTTGTTTTTCCCACACCTACACTTCCTCCTCTCTATTTTTCCTTGAAGTACAGCCTTACTTTCAAGTATAGAATAAGAACCTCAGATTTATGTTGGTTGCCCCTGCTTCTAAATGAAGCACCTTCTCTAGGTGTGTGAATGAGAGAAAGGGGGGTTATTTCCCTGTGTGTGCCCCTTTTAGTGATATTGTTATGTACTTTCATACTTACTTTTCCTTGTCTTAAGAAAGTATAACCATGTTTAATTTTACCTTCCAAAATAACCCCTGACCTTTAAAGGACACTGAAATTTAAAAGAATGCATGATCTGAAAACAATCACCATCATAGCATTGTCAAACTAGCAAGGTGCTCGGTAGATCTCATATAGTGTTTCCACAAACTGTACTGAGTCAATGGCATGTTTAACGGTTCTTCATGGATGCAGGTGACACTAGTTGTGGCTGGAAGCATCGACTAAAGATGAGAAAAGATTCCAGACAGCAAAGATCATGGACACAGGATCAAGAAAGTATATGGTGTCTTCAGCCAGTCAGAGATCACAGAAGAATTAGCTATGTGGAGGTTGCAGGATGAAGGTTTGTGTAAGTCTATGTTGTTTTATGTAATTTTTTAAAGAAAACATTGTTTGATGCTTAAGTGTGGCAGCTACGTACACCTTTAAACAGTGGTCACAGTATCCAGCAAATGAACCCAACTCTCCTCTTATTCTCTTAGACAAGTCAGAAAGTCTGGGTGAGGAGATTGGAAGAGCTTTAAGAACACAGCCGAGGAGGAATTGTGATGTCATCCCAGCACATGGATCTGATGACAGTGGTAAGCAGAACTGTTGGAAGAAGTCAATCTGGATTCATAAGGGAAAGTGCCAGAGAAAGAAGAATTCAGCAGCAGCTTCAGTAATGAATCAGAAGAGAAGTGATGAAGGGTTAAACTGGGGTGTGTGGCTAAGAAGAGTAAAATGTCTTGGGTTAATATTAAAGGACTTAAGAATTGATCAGATGTGGAATTCCATGTCAAAACTACTTCTGAAAGCACAAGGCTTTCAGGAATTGGTGGACCCCCCAGTGTGACAAAGAAGGGGTGCCTGTGTCTTGCACTCAAAACCCACCCTTGGATCCTTTGCCATGGGCCTGTGGTAAAGCAGAATGTGGTGACAGGGAGCATGCACTGGGGCAGAGCTGCTCAGCTCACAGCATGCAGGCAGGAGAGGGAAATAGAAAGAAGGATCCAGGGCAAGATAGAGCCCCCAGGAGTATACACACCTGATGACCCACTTCTCTAACTAGGCTTAACTTCTGGAAGTTTCCATCACCTTATAATATTAGCATCAGAATATGAGTTCATCCCTACATCAATCCGCTGTGGTAGTTTGACTTACTAGGCCCCCATAATCTCACAGGAAGTGGCACTATTAGGAAGTGTGGCTTTGTTGGAGTGGGTATGGTCTTGTTGGAGGAAGTGTGTCACTGTGGGGGTGGGATTTGAGGTTTTTCTATGCTTAAGATACTGCTCAGTGTGTCAGTTGACTTCCTGTTGCCTCTGTAAGATGTAGATCTCTCAGCTACTACTACAGCACCACATCTGCCTGCATGCCACCATGCTCCCCCCATCATGATGATAATGGATTGAACCTCTGAAACTATAATCAAACCATCCCAACAAAAAGTTTTCTTTGTAAGAGTTGCTGTGGTCAGGGTGTCTCTTCACAGCAGAGAAAACCTTATCTAAGACACACTGACTGGGTTAGAGCCTCCATGACCCAATCACTTCTCACTGATTGGACCCAACAGCTAAGGACCAAGCCGGCAACACATACTCAAAACTCAATACTTAGACATGTTTTTTTAATATTGACTTTGATGTGACACTAAGGTAACTAAGGGGAGCTAAAACCTCAGAACCAACTGGAATACATTTGGAACTTGCAGGTACACCAGGGTAGGCAAAGCAAATTTTCATACAAGTATAGGAAGAATCCATTACCTTTCTGTGTAGGAACACAGAAAGATTTGTCACCAAGAGGGAGAGAAATAATGACAAATACTAAACACAAAGTTAGTTAGGTGAGGAATAGTGGCTGCAGGGAACCATGGAGGTGGCTTGGCCTAGCTGCCTTCAGAGGCATGCATCATAGGTTTTTCAGGTTAGAGTCCATGGCTTCTGGGACATACTGTGCCTTCCCATTCCTGAGAAACTGATGCACTCCTTCAAGCAGTGAAACATTCAGGCTGTTTTGTGTTTCTCTGTATGTCCCCTTAGTAGCCAAGGAAGCACAGAAATTTGACAGGACAATTGGTCTTAGACATCAGTCTAGCATACTCTGTATGGCTTGCATACTTCACTGTATCCTGGCAACTACAACTGTATTGTACATTCAGAAGATTTCTCCAGTCCGTCTGGCCTGATGTCCCACATTCCTCCGATCCTGCCTGACCCTGCTGTCCCTCAGCTGCTTATAAAATAATCACTTGGAGGCTTAATATTATTTACAAACTGTATGGCCTATGGCAATCTTCTTGCTAGCTAGCTCTTATAACTCAACTCAACCCATAACTATTAATCTATGTATCACCACATGTTCCATGACTTTACCTGTGTTCCATCACATGCTCCAAAATACAGAGTAGGCACACACACACAAAAAAAATCTGCAGTCAATCATGACCACACCTAACAGCGACTTTGAAGTATCCAAAAAGATGATGGGATCCCACAATGACAATTCCACATGGAAAATAATAATACCACTAAGCTGACAAATACCATCCAAAGATCAGATTTGGACTACAAACTGCTCAAGACAATTTCGAGATGGCTAGCTGAGATGATCCAGCCTCACAGACTACTGGAGCAAGGACTTGAGATAAGCTCTGAACTTTTGCATTATGCAGAGACTGGACAAATGATACAGCTAACTCTCCCAGGACTTGACAAATTAACCCAACAATTTTCTTTTCAGGGTCCCCTAAAGATGTCTTCACCCCCAGACAGCAGGAACTAACTTTAAGAACACAATGCCCACATTCCCAAGGGGTGGGGTGGATGGTTTTTGGTCTTTCTATAGATTTTGGATAATTGTCATCATTTAGAATGGTTGGTTACAAATTTTTATTGTTCATGGTCAGGAAAAAGGCTAAATAAAGGGGATTAGATTTAAGGTTCTTGTTTCAAAAAAAAGAAAAAAGAAAATATAGGTAAGAGGTAGATTACTGAATCTACTCTGAAAAAAAAGAGATATAGAAATAATAGGATAAAAGGGTAGATTATTGAATCTATTCTGAAAAGAAAAAAGGGAAGATATAGAAATGATAAGATAAAAGGTAGATTTTTTTAATCTACTCAGAAAAGAAAAACGAGAGAATGTGGATATGATAAGATAGAAAGGTAGAATCTACTTTTAAGGAACTACTTGTTTTAAATACTTTGCATTGGATTGGATTTTTGTATATTGTACACAAATTTTGTATTGGACTCACCAAAATAGGATAAATAATGAGATTTTTTTGTCTGAATTTGTCAAATGTTAATGGACTGGACATTATTAATATTATAATGGGGTGCTTACAGGTGACAATTGAAAATAAAATTTTAATTGCATAGTGGGAGGCAAATTATGATTATTAGCAGTGGGCATAAAAAGTTACTGTACCTGAGCATTTAATAAAAAAGTCTAAGTCACTATTTTGCTTTTAAGATATTTAACAGATGGACAGTAAACAAATAAAGTACAATTTAGAAGGGAAACTTTAGTAGAGTGCTTTGTGATTAGCTAAGATACTTGTCACCTAGGATATAAGAGCTATTGATACAAATTAAAGAGAGAAATGTTATATGTTTTGTGTTTAGGATTGACCAAGACTTTTATGTCTAATCTAAATGAAGTATTAAGCAGAGACATGGAGAAGAATTAGTGTCCACTCTTTAAAAACTAGCATATTTAAATGCAAATCCTGGGATATTTTACATGCAAATCAAGATCCTCAACTTACCCTCAAAATAAGAAAACAAGACAGTGTTCTTTCTGCAGTTCGCAGTCACTTCTCCCGGAGTTCAGTGGTCAGTTCCCATTGCCAGAGCGCCAGAGCTGAGGCCCTGCTCAGAGACCAGCCCTTCGAGTTTGCTCTGCTTTCTCTTCCTCTCAGAAGGTCCTAGTCGTTCACTGAGTTCTCCAAACTCATGTTCAGATACGACTTCATATCTTTTTGGAAAGTCTTATAGAATAGTGACCAAAGCTTTCAGTTTGGTTTAAGATACCTGATTCTATAAACTCCACAAACTAGTGCCAATTAAAGGGAACTAAAAAAATAAAAAAACAAAAACAAAAACAAAAAACAAAAAACAAAAAACAGTCTTTCTGGTGGTGAAGCATAATGAGAAATTAGGTTCATTACATCATATTTCCAGACCTGATGTTCTTCCCTAGTCTTCCACACATTTGAAGTAGTCATTTGTTGACTAAGGTGAAGAATGGTGTCTACCATTCAGATTCAGTGGTATCCATCTTGGCCACATTTGACAATGTGGTAGCTATTGACGCAATCAAGACAGAGTTACCAGCACACAAACTAGCAAGCATCCATCTTGCGGTCGTTGTCTCACTCAGGCTTGTTTCTCCCAGTTAATCTTCTCTTCTCTTATTGTTTAGAGGAGGAATGCTTTATTTCAGATTATAGTCCAGCCTGGCAGGGAAGTCAGTGCAGCAGGAACTTACAATGAGTAGTCACACGGCACTCGCAAGGTGGAGCACAGAGAAACAGAAGGTGCCTATTGTTCACCTCTCTTTCCGTACTCAGTCATCGGGACTGACTTACTTTTACAAAATACTACATCTGATGTCTGTACTATCTTACAAGAGAAGGATTTGGTTTATCAGAAAGAAAGGGGTCCACTGCAACAGCAAATACAAAAGCAATAACAAACGCAAAGGCAATAAGGAACACAAAGGCAATAACAAATGCAAAGGCAATAACAAACGCAAAGGCAATAACAAACACAAAGGCAATAACAAACACAAAAGCAACAGCAAACACAGAGTGAAAGAAGAAAAAGGGGTCTGCTTCAGGAATAATTAGGCTACACCTGAAATCAAATTGGCTTTCTGAATATACCAGAATCTTCTGAGATTGACAGATCAAGTTGTCTATAGCCAATTGTTCCATCTGCCAAGTTAAAGGTTATGGGAGCCCTTTGAACCACAGTGAACTGAACCAGCGGTTCTCAGCCTTCCTAATGCTGTGAGCCTTTAATACAGTTCTTCATGTTGTGGTGACCTCCCAACCATAAAATTACTTTTATTTTAAATACTATAATTTTATCTACTATGCAGGTTATCTGATATGGAGCCCCCAGAGGGTTCATGACCCATGACTTGAAAACCTCTGATCTAATGCTGGGCAGTGGTGGTACCCACCTTTAATCCCAGCACTCGGGAGGCAGAGGCAGGTGGATCTCTGTGAGTTCGAGGCCAGTCTGGCCTACAGTTCGAGATCCAGGACAGGCACCAAAACTACACAGAGAAACCCTGTCTCAAAAGAACCAAAAAAAAAAAAATGAAAAAAAAATGAAAACCTCTAATCTAGACCCAAAAGATGCCGCCAAAAGTTCTATAAGGAATATCATCTTCCTGCAACCACAGCTACAAGTCCAGTCAAGCCAAAGTAATGTGCTGAGTAGCTCCTGGGAATGTCCTCATATCAAAACCTATCTGGACTGAAATGCCATAAAATGATAATCATGGCTTCTCCTATTAATAACTGAACATGTGTTTTCTAAAATAGTAGAGAAGTTTGTTCTTCCTGATCTCTTGTTTGAGGCTGAATTTTGAAAAGCTGTGCCTTTCAAGTCTACCCTGAGTGTAAAATATGGTGCACCTGGGCAATCTGGCTCTCTCCAGGGATTGTACTAACTCCGGAAGTTTTATGAATCTGAAGTCCACCATATGGAACAACAGTGCCATTAAAATGGGCATTAAAAAGATTTGTTCACTCAGTTAGATTTAGGCAGATAATAATACTTGGCACTTATATACTGCCTTTCACCTGTCTACCTTAAAGTAAGCAATTTGTAAACACATATTGTTTCAAAATTCTTCTAAGCCAGAGGTGTGCTAGCTACAGAAAGCAGTTCCTGCCTACCACATCTTCAGTCCAAACCAAGACAGAGAAATGATGAAAATCAAAAGACAGACCAAAGTAGTGGAAGAGCATTCTTTAACATATTCTTTCATGCAAACAGCAACTGCAGCTCTTCTCCTTAGGGAGAGAAAAGGAGAGGTGCTGAACATCCGGCCTGTGTTTGCTTTGTCTTATCTAGCTTTGGATCTGCAAACACAGAATTTTCATAATAAGAATAATATTGTTACTTAAATTAACTGTGAATGAAATTGGTTGAGACCTCATAACCATTTCTGTGTTAGTAATTCAGTCTTCTGATGATCAGAATTAATAGGATTTCTATGCAATTTCAATTAGCTTTTCTATGAATGTCATTTCGCTTACATGTCTAATTTTTATGTCTATTTTGCAATAGATCATAAACTCAAAGCAATAATTCATTGTGTCTTCTAAACCACTAGCACCTTTCAGAGATTAATGTATCTATATAATCTTATGTGTTTCCTCCTCCCCATCATCTGACTATGTCTTGCCTTCCTCCACTGTATGTACCACCTTTACTTTGTGATTTCTTTGCTTGTATAGCTGAAAGGATTTGGAAGAACAGATTTTACATACCCAAGAGAAAAAGTGATCTTCCACTTGCTTTAGTCTATCACATAACATCTTAATATAGATTACCAAAATTATGATTAAATAAAAGCACAGCTTAAAAATGTATTCTAAGTTATATGTGTACATATTGAAGTCTGTTAATGAGGTAAGATAAAGTCCACAGCATAATATTCAGCTACTAAGAGGTATAAAATGGAGCCAGTAGATAAAATATAGCACTCAATTTCACACTATATGAGGAAACAGGAAAAGATTTCTTTTAATATAGTCAAGTATCCTATTTACTTAAAAGAACATCTTAGTTAAAATTCCATATTATCAAATTTCAAATTTTGCTTTTTGAAGAGGTTGCTTATCATTATCACAGATGTTATAATGACGAAAAAAGGAGATTAAAACTCAAATGATTGCATGGGCTAGGCAGTTAAATAAATGGACCAAGTACTCAGATGTGTAATAACAAGGAATCCATGAAAACAATAGTTATGATTTGCGTCTAGAGGAAATTATTTCTTAAAGCACACAAACATATATGCTTAAATTTTATATACGAACACGGTGAAACGTGTGCAGACAAGCACGCTCATATCTCCATGTCTTGTGATTTTAAAATCTAATGTTACCCTAAGAACCAGAAAACACACATGAGCCCCGGAAATGGGCCATTGGTTCTCAGGGCTAAGTAATTATTTTCACACCCCAAAGTAGACCAAGTGTGAACAATATCTCACTTCTCAATAGAAACTGTGAGTTTGAAGTATTTTTTTCCTTTTACCATTCCCTTTTTGTCTCTCATTAGAAAACAAACATGCTTCTAGGGGATTATAATAAAATAAAATAAAATGTAATAAGATAAAAACCAACACAGCAGAGTTGGACAAGACAAACAAAAAGGAGGAAAAGAATTCAAGAAAAGGTACAAGAATCAGAGAGAACGTTGAGGTCTGAATGTTTGCTCTCAATTTTTTTTTTAGACATTATACACTTTAGCTAATTAAATCATCCTCATTGGCTAAAATCTTATATCCTCCAGTGTTCAATAAAACTTGTTTATTATGTCGGGGGAGAAAATGACATGTGGCATCAGGTGAGAGCCATGGATTGTTTCAAATTTAGTTCCATTAATGGCATATATACTTACAATTTAAATAAAGTTGCTATTAAGAAATTATTTTGTTTCTTGAAAACTGTGTTTGTAAATAAGATTAGTCCTGAGAACCAAATCAAAATATCATGGATGCCACTAAGAAAAATGCTGTAGAAATCTATGGGAAATGTATAAGTAAATTTTATGAACAAACACTAAAAAGAAAAAAGCATGTGATTATCTAACATAGAAAAAGTTACTCAATTCCAGTACCATACAACTCAAATTGAAAATGGATTGAAGATTATGAATATAAATTATATGCTAAAACAAACACAAATCATATATGTAGGAATTAAAATCCCACATATATTTTTAAGTTCAAACAGAACAGAACATTTTTCATTTGGGGGATGGTCCTAGACCCTACCATTGTAGAGGAAAATAAGATAGAATAAATGAAATTCATCCATGAATCACACAAACTGTTCCTACATATGACATCAGTGGCATTGTATTGTTTTCTGATCTTCACATTTCTTTACAACTGAAACACACACAACACACACACATGCACATATACACACACATGTGTACACATACACATACACACACTAATCCATGACTTGTGTCACTTTGGAAAATCAGTTATGAATATGGTGTTTGTGCTGTATGAGAGCAGGGAGGTCATAAACTTTGCCACCCACTTGGGAAGTGACATGTTGCTCTCTTCTTGTCTTAGACCCCATGTAGAAGTATTTGACATATCTTGCATGAATCTCTCCCCAGTGCTTAGACCCATTACCAGGGCAAGTGAGAGGAAGGCATGGAAGCTCCTAGAAGTTGAGACATTGGGGTACATGACAGCAGTTGTCAAAGACAAATGAAAATGTAACAGTGAATAAGTAGAAGCCAAATCAAAATAATATGGTGTCAGCAGGCTAGTAAAGACAAGTAAAGACACACAGCTGCTGCTAAGAGATCCAAGACTACTCCTAAAATGGTGCCCACTGGGCATGGGTTGTATTGAACTTAAAATAGAAACTTTAATAAAATAACGGGAGCAAAACCTAGATGAGGTTTATTGATGACGAATAAATTTGAAGAAATGGAGAAAAATCGTAGATTGAAAACACATGTGCAATTTGGTTCTCATATGAACAGCCACTAGGAAAAACAAAACAAAACAGGATAGTCCTGAAAAAGAAAGTGAGGAGAATCAACACATCTTCCTGGAAAACCTGTCTCATAACATCTCTGGAAACTTTAACAAGTCTTCAAAGAGAAATCGATAGGCTTGATAAAAATATATAAATCCTCAACACATGCACTAATACTAGAATTCTTAAACATACCTTGAGTGAGACATGCTGAAGACTAGAATAGGATATACTATATGACTTCATTTATATGAAATCTTAAAACATATAGAAAATATTCCATAGCACAAGAATGGGAATTGCTATTGTCTGAGAAAAACCGCACTGTGGATAGACATGATGAAAATGGAAACATTGACTGGGAATGAGCAAGATGAACCTTTCTGGTACAATGAAATTAAAATGTATCATAATAACTTGTAGGATATTATAGTGTATACATTTAAATTTCTTCAACTACCACTTGACTATTAAGAGTCACCTATTGCTAGGGGAGAGGACACTCTCCTATGGAACTGCCCACAAGTTGTGCAGAGTACTCCAGGGATACATGATGCCACAGTGATGCAGCTTTCATGAGTTACCTCCTATGCCAGGAGGGGGGCACTCGTGTGTGAACTATGAGCAACCCCTCACCCATGCTTCTGTAGGCAACCCCAATAAACTCCTTGGATCACCAATCTAGATAGGTGTGATTGTTTTTTCCACCTTCATAAGTTCCCTATCTTATGTGAAAGAAGAAAAGCCATGCCTCTGGTTTTGATTTAAGTGAATCTACAGGTCAATTTGAGTGAACCTAACATCTCTCCAATATTGTTTCTTCAACTTGCAAACATGCTGTGTTCCTCTATGCCATTAGATTTTTGGTTGCTTCGATAATGTTCTAAATCTTTCAAAGATACGTTGAATCCCTTTAGGATATATTTGCTCTCCCGTATTTGAGATTTTTGTTATTATCTTAAAGTGCTGACAGGTAGGAGGGCTCCTGACTGTAGTTTCAGCCAGTGGCCAAAAGCAGCGCAGGAGAGCTTTGGGATGTCAACTGCCTGTGTCCTCTTTACTTCTCTCCCCCTCATGTCATGACATCAAGGTGAGGGGTGGGGAGTCACACGTCTAGCCTAACTGAGACCTTGTCTTGGTTTGGTAGGCCCTCCTTTGATTGGTCCTTAACTTTCAGCCATCTTGTATTACACACTATGGTCAACCCACTTAAACCTATAAAAACCTATAGACACAGCCTCTTAGCCAGCACCCCACTTCCAAAAAATGGAAACAAGTTAAAAGAAACTGTTTTCACATATATTTGATATCATAGTCAAACCGTCCTGGAAAAAAATACAAAATTCTATTAATGGTCCATTGCCTTGTTAGATAAACATATCAAAATACAATAAAAAGTACACTAAACATATTTAGCAAATATTAGAACTTTCAGCATGTCTTTTAGAATCACTATATATAAAAGTATTTGCATGTGTATGCATACATATGTGTGCTTTCTAAATCTGCCTATGTCCCTCTCGTAAAAATAAAAACCAGTGATTGTTGTTCCCTTATGAAACTACCCATTGACTTCTTCAGACAAATAGAACTTGGATATCAACATGTTTTAATCCATCTGTAAGTACAGCATGCTCCACAACACCACTAGAACTCAGGCATCTGGACTTCAAAGGAGCACAAACAAACATAAAGTTAGCACTGGTGGGGGCCTGGCCCGCAGTCTGCGCTGGGTTTAACACCTTCTTACTTTATATGCCCTTCCACATAAACAGTTTTATATTAGCCTCTGACATGGTGCTTCCACTGACTCAGTGTTGAGTTGTTTAAAGGCACTAATTAGCAGCTTTAGAATAGAAAGGAACATATATATGTGTGTGTATACACACACACACACACACACACACACACATACACACACGTGTGTGTGTGTGTGTGTGTAAAATCCCATAAATTTAAAAACACCCTTTGGGCCCTACGATTTCTGTGTGAAAGAATTCAATAGGAAATGTACGATGTGGTTAATCCTGAGACATTCCAGAAATATAATCAATCACAGAAGAAATATAAACCATATCTTTATAAACAAAAGAAGAAGTATGATAAACCACATTTAATCCATGCAAAGAGTCACCACAGTGAGCGGATGCTTTTACGCAGCTACACTAACTCAATGTAATGCTGAGTATCACAACCGTGTACACATCCAGTTGACCTATACATGTATTATGTTCAATTTTAGCCCAACTGGCAATACTTTTATTAAATTAAGATTTCACTTATTTTTGTATCTTCCAACAAAAGAGACATCCATGTGCATTAACTTAAAAAACACAGTAATTTTCAAGTACTGTGTACTGGTGTGAAAATACAGAAAGATTTTATTTTCAAGGAGTACAGGAACACATTCTCCTCTGATCTGGAATATTCACAGAAACTAATTACTTCTTTTAAGTAGTGTGTAAAGATAGCTATTTATAACTTCAAGGAGTGCTTTTCTTTTTTCCAACTTTCTACAAACCTTGATCAAACACTCCCAGTTAATATTTACTACCTGTAAATAATTATATCCTTGAGTGCTTTAAAATCACACTAATTCCGACAACATTAAGGAAGGAAAATGTTGCTAGTTTTTTTATGCCTTGTAAGTCGGAGATATTAATTTTAATTTCTGGATGGAATTATGCACAAGCAGGGGAAAGGCTTTGTACTGAGGTAATATTTAAACGTAAAATGTTAAGTATCTCAGGATTTACAAATGATTAAAAGCAAATATGAGGATGTAATCATACTGTATTTGGATTGGGGGACCCTCTCCAACCCATGCAATTTTCTACTCCCCAAACCAAAAGGCATCTTTCCATTTTAAACTTAGTAGTCAAGACAAATGCTTTGCACAGTAGCAAAGATTCAAAACCAAAAAAGGGTGTACATAATTTACATTGTGTCATACAAACTAATATAAATGTAATTTATAAATTATATAATATGTAATAACATAAACAAGCAGGGATCTGTTTTGTTATTTTGTTAATAATTGTCATCTACACGGTCTGCTAGTAAGCAGTGCAATTTCTAAAGCAAGGATTCACATTTTGAATAAATGTAACCTGTCGAGTTGCAGTTACTATTCATACTATTTACTAATGTAGTACTAATTGTGCTTTTCTGTTCTGATTTCATAGCTTTTTTAAATGATACTTAAAGGATCAAATGGTCCTGTTTTCTGTAGAAGTTCCCACACAACGGATAATTTCAATTCTTTCCTGCTCTATATAATCAGAAAACCTCACATATTTGCTATGAATCTGTTTTTTATTCTTCAAAGGGATAAAGCAGGTTGAGTCTGGAACAGCTGTTCCTCTCAGTTTTTCTTGAAATGTTTTATGCTGCGGATGAATGGGGCTGGTAGGGTGTACTGTTCATACTGTACAGTGTTGCATGACGTTCACAGAGCATCTCCTTGTCACAGTGCCCTGAACCTTGAGGAACTGTTGAGTGTGTTGGGAGTGTGTTTACATTCAATAGGCCACTTCAAAGCAGAGTTTCTACATGCAGGAGATAGGACATTCCATGTCAACATGTGTGATGGGTGACAGTGGTTCTTAGTAAACATGTTGTAATGGAATTGGACTAAGACTGTGAGATTTTAGGACAGAGGAAAAGGCATAATCTCTAGTTTCTAGGCTGCAATGCTACAATCCATGACCATCCTATTAGCTTCATAGGGCCATTACTACAAAGTACAAAGCTTAAGAGTTGATTATGTCAAAGCTCTGAGATCCCTAAGACAGAAAGCAAGATGATCATATGATTCTGTTTCCCTCTGAGACAAACTGGGGGGCCCACCACCTTGACTTGGCCTGTCATCACCTCTTGCAGCTATATGGCTCTAGTCTCTGCTCTGAGGTCATACAATGCTCCCCATCTGTGTGTCTACACACTGTCTCCTCATAACGGAATGGTGAATTCAGGCCTACCTTAGTCCAGCATGGTCTCATTCTGACGAAACACATCCATGATGAACCTCACTCCAGATGAAGCCACGTTCAGAGGTAGGATGTCAGCATACCTTTCTGGAGCAGACACAGTTGAAGCCACAGCTGCCAATCCACTGGTATCACATGGGCACCTCAGTTGGCATGCAGTGCTAGCGACTGTCTTTCCTTAGTCATGTTCTCTTTTCTTTGCAGAGTTCCATTGCCTGAAGATGGCTTCACGGAACAGCCACCTCCCCGCTCTGGAGATGAGGAAAGTGATAGGAAGGGAGTACAGTAGGGAAGCTGGGGTTGCCCAGAAATCCTCCTGCCCATCCAGCATCCACAGTCACGCAGACGCGAATGCATGTAAGTCTGTTGTTGTTTCAAAGTCTTTTGGAAAAGGTTAAAATGAACTGTCTGGAGGAAAAAAAAAAAGGCAGATTCCAACCACATGCTGCTCAACAGTCCTTATTTCTAAAGGGCAAGCTTACTAGAGAGGAACTCCCTGCGATCATCATCTCCACCAGGTGACCACTAATCTATAGTCATGGGCATCCTCCAATTCACCAGGGCCAAGAATAATGTTAAAGATATACTAAAATGAAAAGGGCCAGCGAGATGGCTCAGGAGGTTTAAGCATTGGCCCTCAAGCTTGATCGAACTTGGACCTGAATTTGATCCCTGGGATACACATGATGGAAGGGAGACCTGACTCTCAAGCTGCCCTATGACCTCTGCAGCAGCACGATGGTATCCACACATCACTCCCTAAGGGAGTGTTATAAAATAATAATTAAAAAAGTGAAGACATAGCTGGAGAAAATGGAGGCTGGGGTGGGGTCGGAGTAGCACTACAGCTGACCGCCTCGAGTCCCTTCCACAGAACACTAAGGTGCATTTGGCTGGCTTTCCTTTATGTTTCATTTTTTTAGAGGAGAGAAGCAATCAGTAGGATTTTTTTAAGGGCTCAAAACAGGGGTCACTTTGATCAGCTGACTGGTAAGGCAAGATAAATTTCCATTTTTCAGCCATCATGACAAACAAGGACGTCTTTGTCTGGGACTCTAAGAAGTTGTGGAGATGGGCACTGGCTTGCCACCGGCTGTGATGGAGTGAAAACTAGTGTAGCATGAGCAGAAGAAAGCTTAGAGGTAACCATAGGTTGCTCATCCCCAGCTCCTCACAAAGGCCTTTCATTTCCACTTGGAATGTATGTATGAAAACCAAGACAGGCTGGCCCCTCAGTCACCAAGCAAAACACTGACTCTTGACATTTGCCTAATTATCTTTTCTCATCATAAGTCATCTCTTGAAGTCTCAGCTTCATTCACATGCCAGGTATTTCCGAAATTAATCATGTCATTGAAAGCGGCATCTTTTCATGTGAATGGACTCATTATCTGGATCAGAAAGCACCCCCACCACTCCTCCGAGCTGGGGGAGCCCATTTGCAGGAACATGTTTGAAATCTGGCATGGTGCATCCCTAAGAAGACTGTTAGTGTTAACCTCCCAGTAAGCAGGAGGAATTCATCACTCTGAGCCTGTGTGTGTGTGTGTGTGTGTGTGTGTGTGTGTGTGTGTGTGTGTATGCATGCACAGGCACACACACAACCACACACGTGCAACCAACCCAGAGCCTTGAGATGCCTGAATGTTAATTTGCCCCATTGTTTCAGGGTGACTGCCTTGCCAGTATTTTGGGACAAAGCCTTTTTTGCATAAGCCCCTTTGGACAATCATTTAACATGTGCTTCCAGAACCCTCGTCCCATCTTTATTGCAACTATATTAGGGAATGCCGGGCTTCTTTGTCTCCTTGTAAGGCTGAGGATTACAGACAGGATTTACCATGTTATCCAGTCTACTCCTTTTTCATTTAAAGACATTTTACAAATGTTTGAGGATCCTGGGCTGGATCAACACGTAGGCTGGCCTGGCCTCTGTCTAAAATCAGAGACAAGAAGAGAAAGATGCTTCTGAGGCTGGAATGAAGTGCGTCGAATTCAACTTTTAAGTGTGCAGCATTTGGTTTAAAAAGAATGAGTGAATGAGGACCAGAAAGCAACAATTTCCGCATGTAGAAGTCTCACTGAATGCTAATAGGGCCTGGGAGAAGCCTGCTTATCCAGATTCCCAGCACTGGCAGGGATACACTATCTAATTAGCAAGTAGGTGTACCTGGTGGTGGACGACCTAGAACACCCAACCCAAGCACCAGGCACCCCCCACTCTTTGAGTGTGCAGTGACCTGCCACCCAGGGACAGTTCATTCTGTATCCCCCAAATCCCTTTTCTTGTACTCTGTGCTTACAGAAGCAGGTGGTGAAGGGTTGGTCTCCCTCTGGGAGGCACAGAGAAGAGTAACATTAATTACTTACAACCTTCTCTCCTGCATGGAAATAAAATTAATGTTGTGACGTAAACTGACAAAAACCAGGAAATTAAAAATTAAGGCTGAAATTCCTCTGTGATTTCTCCTCTTTTTTACTTTTTAATTGGAAAATGAGTTTATTGAGAATAGTTTGGTTGAGGAAGACCTAATCATGAAGCTCAAGAAAAAAAAAAAATGTGCTTTTTAACAAGAAGAAAATCCTCTTTGCCTTTCTCCTTCTTTAGGCCAAATGAGAGGTGTTTACTCAACCAGCTTCTCAGATGACACACTTCATTCCCCCTCCCCAGCCTGAAAACTTCCTTAAGCCAAAGGAAAACAAAATCCTCTTCTCCCTACTCTTCCAAAGATCTAAGTAATCTTTTTCTCAGGCTTTATAATAGACCAATATATACTCAAAAAATTTTTTTTAAGTTCTAAGTCAGAGTTTTTAAAAAGTACAGATTGTCTGGAGTTTAGAAATACACAGTGCTCCTTTATGGCAAAGCCCAAAGAAAAACAAGAATCACAAAGCAGCAGCTTTTGAGAGGCCGTGTTTAGGAAAGACCTCAACCTCTCCATTTTCTCTGGTGTTTGAAGATAAGCCAAAGGGGAGAAAAGGGAGTGTGATTCAAGGAATGAAGCTCCAGGCTGGAGGCCAGCAACTCCACACATTCATCTTCCCCTGCCCTGTTTCTGGGCAGGAAGTCCCAAGAGGGAGCAGGGAGCTGCATTTCTCAGAGCTCCCTTGAACTGCAAAATGATTGCAAACTCCCCTTTCCTTCTCAAATCTGTCTTTGGTGTTCATATTCGTCTTGTATTCTTGCATCCCTTGGTTCTGTGGTTACAAACATGCATGGTTTTTTTTTTTTCTGGTATCTCGCCAGCCTTTGGGTTTTGATATGTCCTTGCTACTGTCTCTGTCTCACTCTGAAACAATACCACCACCTCCTGGGTTGCTCACAATTTCCAGAGCTTTCTGCACAACTTAGGAAGTTGTTAACTTTCATACAATACTATGATCCTAAAAACAAGCTCTTAGGACTCATAAAGGCAGGTTTCTCAAGTACAATGACAATTCTTAACACAATCAAAAATCAGGCCCGAGACACTGTCAGTGAAGGGAACCTTTTAATATACAAAATTCATATGAAAAAGAGCATAAAGGAATGAAATCTGAGTTAACCAAGTTCAAGACACAAGGTCCTTATTCTGGCATTGTCTCTAGCACAGAGCTCAGTAGTGTGAACAAAGGTGCTGAACCTGTCACCTCAGCAGCAATCAGAGGGAAATCCTGTGAGGTCCCCAGAACAGCACCCCTGCCCACTGAGCAGCTCTTTAGCCCTTTCTTGGGGTGTGAATTAGAGGTCTACCTGCCTTACATCTCTGACCAGACAGATGCAAATAGAGCCATAAGTTCTGTTCAGGTCCTCATCCTTAGCTAATGAGGAGCTGTCTTGAAACCTATTTATGTTTGTTAGGCTCAGACCAGAGAGTCTTACATGTACTCTGTTCTTACGGGATTCTAACACCTAGGATGTTAAGGAAGTAACAGCATCCGGGATAAAGAGAGAAGGGGGAAAGGTCATGACAAAAGATACCAAATAGCTTAGTGTAATCGGGGGTTTGTTTTGTTCTTGAGACATAGTCATTTTCTGTGGCCGAACGGGACTCCAAATCACCATTGTCCCTCCCCAGTATCCCAGCTGTAAGTATAGCAGTATATCCAGCAAATTCAAGGGGAGATCTGAAGTTACATTGTCCACAAGGAGATCACAGGAAACAGAACAGAGTTTGACCTTAAATCAGTAGGTAACTTCATGGTTCCCAGAGTGCTCTGATATGTAGCTCTATGACTGGAGAGAGTGTGTGGTATGGAGAGGGCCTCCTTGTGAAGGAGGTGTCAGCACAGACAAGGACCTTTCTCTCTGAGACTTTGGAGAGCAGATTTTTTTTTTTTTTGTGGTGTCAGACAGACAGAACTGAATGTTGCTGACCCCATCATTTTAGCTGAGACCTGAGGAACCTGTAGTTGAACTGAACATCTATTGCATCTCTCCGCCTCCCAGTTCTTACCTGTGTTGTCCTTCGACCCTGTTTTAAAGTTATTTTTTTAAGTTAAATTACAATTCCTTAGAAAAGCAATGATCTATTGCATCTCTCCGCCTCCCATTTCTTACCTGTGTTGTCCGCCGACCCTGTTTTAAAGTTATTTTTTTAAGCTAAATTACAATTCCTTAGAAAAGCAATGATCTCCCTGTGTAGTGTTTGGCAACAAGCTACATCTTACAGAGAAGAATTTCTAAGATGACTCCCATTTCTGAGCAAAGGGCTCCGGCTCACTGCTCAGCCATCCCGACACCAGCAATTCTGTAGTTCCACGATCTGTCTTAATTTATATGTATCATTCCTCAGACCCCAAGGCTCGGCTTATTTTATAAATTAATCAAACTCAAAAACAACCTCTGCAATTTATCCTGTTTTTCCCACCAAATCTATTTATCTCAACCTTGAATGCTGTTGGAGTAAACAAAATGGTTTTCCCATGTCTGAAAAAATCCTCCATGTGTTGAGATCAGGACCCTACACCATGAAAATGGTCCTGTGTATGAAGTACCTCCTACCAGAGGAAGCTGGAGTGTGTACCACTTTACAGCTTGAGATACATTTTCTGTCTTGCATTTCCTTAAGAACTGCAGAAGAATATTATATAATTTAGAGATTAGTGGATTCTGGGTCAGTGGTAGCATGCCTTACTGTGATTCGTGCAAATGCTGGAATACACATGCAAATCCTTCTCCTTCTAAAGAAACAAGGTTTTGATTTTTATTCTGAACTATGATGAATTTCAGAAATTGTAGTTGTAATGTTATTCTCATTTACATCTTTGTTGCTGTGAGATATCAATCACTTCAGGTTAATTTACTTAATTCATCAAATATCTACTATCTAATATGTACACATGACCGTACTGTATTTACTTTGAATAAATAGTGTACAGTAATTACAGGAAAGAGATAAGGTCTAGCCTTCAGAAATATATGTTCCTGAGGAAGAGTTGTACATGATAACACACACACACATACATACATACACAGACACGTGGATATATATACCCATGTGTTCATATGTTCATCATAGCAACAGTCTGGCAAGGATTCAGATTATGACATCCAGAGCCAAGCTACCCTTATTCCAGGCATGCCACTCACTAACTATAAACTGTTGGACAAAGTTATCTAATATCTCCAGGTCTCATTGGCCTCAAATGTATAGGGAGATAATGTTAGATCAAGACGGACCCATGAGCATTCTGAGGAATTACTTGTGATATCTATCCGGAAGTCTAAGCCACTTCCTAACCTTCCCAACTCCCAAATGAGCTAGCTGGCCTTTTCTTTCACAGATTTATTTATTTAACTTATTTTTAAATTTAAATAGTTTTGAGCATCAGCAACTTGCTGTCATTCAGTCAGGAGGAAGACGCTGTTGCTTCTGACTAGATCATTGAAAATGTTAATTCTGTTAGCCTGGCTGGATAAAGTTTGCTGTTTTGTATTACTTATTTTTCTTTCATTAACAAAATGCTTTTCAGTTATTAGTTACTGTGTACAAAGGGAATGCTACCCACCCCCTGCCACACAGAGCATTGTGCAGCCTGATAGCACCAGTGAATCGGCCATGGCCCAGTAGACAGCTGAAGTCGAACCACAAATCTTCCTGCCTAGAGTGGCAAGGAGCCAACCCTTGTTATCCAGAAGCCACTGATCAGGCAGCAAAAGAATGCAGGCGTGCAGAGCAGGCCTGGCTCACACTAAATGTGGCTTTCCAAGAATATGTTGGCATTTCCAGAAGGTCAAAATGGGCAAGACCCAAGTGGGGAGAACTGGGAGTGTATTTTGTTCACAATTTGTAGGTTTTTCATAGCTTAGCTTTGATGAGTGTAGAAGAGGATCCAGCATCGGTAGCTTGGATCAATAAATGAGAAATGGTAACTAACGAGGCTAACTCAAAGAGAATATATGAACACACACACCCAAAAAAAAAAATCAACAGAAGTATTGCCTACATTGGGAAGTGAAAATTTATAAAACAAAGGCAGACATAAAAGAAGAAATTGTTTATTTGCCTTTATATAACCCATTTGGGAGAAACGTACATAGATACACATCCATTATCTGGCTTGTCCCAGCCATACTGATGCTGGAGATGTCCTTGGTTAGAAATTAATGTGTGTAATAAAGTTTTACATTTTTCATACGTTTTGAAGTATATGAGCTATATTTCTTTTGACTGCATAATTACTTTTTGTACACAAGAAAAATGAGGTGCTTAGTCCTAAGTAAATAACCTCAAAACAAACAAGAATAATAGTTACATTCTTTTCATCTGCTAGGCTGCATACAATAAATATTTACTGAAACTTTTTAAAGTTATGTTATTGTGACTTAAAAAAAAACAAACTTGTATTGAATCAGAGCTAAGTTCAAACAAAAATATGACTCACTCTCATACTGATATTTTCTGTGTTTGTTGAGAGTATCTACTCACCATAGATATCAACATTTTTCCCTAGCTTGTATTAAATTCCCATGCAGTTTTCTTTCAGATTTTGAAGATACCTTTGGAAAAGTAAGATAATAGATTTAAAACATTTAAAGCGGTTTCATTTTGTGGGTGAGTTATTTTGTTGACTCCTAACTTCCTTCTGGGGGAGGGAATGATCATCATTAGGATTAACTTTGGCGTTGACTACAGTCACTCTTTGATAAATTGTATAGAAGGCTAATGAATGCATTTGCCCACTTATAAACAAGAGAACTAGCGCTGTCATTCACACCTTTGAGGTTTTATTTATGTGGAGGCTGTAAAGTCACAAACTGGAGCAGAGGAGTCAGTGCTACAATTTCAAATAGACTGACTAGAAGCCGCTAACTCTTCTTGCTAGCTGCCCCCACTATAATCCCCACCTGTCTATTTTCATTGCCCTTTCTAGTAACACTAATTATGACTTTGTTTTATTTTATATCTTTTTCATAAAAAGCTCACAATATCGAATATTGTGAAGAGTCTTTAAGTTTTTTTTTCAATCTTCAGTTAACCAGGAAAACGCTGATATTTTAAGTTGCTTGTGATGGGTGCTGTGTGAAGAAGCTTCAAAGCCATGTATTTTCTCCTCATCTTTAGTAACAGTGATTATGACATATGCCTTACCTAAACATTTTTAAAGTTCCCTTTCTCCAGTTTCCAGATCAAATTCTGGGTATATATGTTCACACTCAAGTATAAACAAACAGAAAAGCAGTTGCTCAGATACCATGCATACAACTTCGAGAAACAACATTTCTATATGATTCTATTTTTATACTTTTTCCTACTTGAAATACTTCTGTGGTGGTTGTAATTTTATTATAAGGAAAGCTATTGATTTTTTCAAGATTAATCATAACTTTCTGATAAGATTTACAAAGTGAGTTAGAAAGAGATTTTAAATCTTTTTGCAAAATATTACCTCTCACTTCAAACTGCATCTGCCTGAAGGACAGGGAGCTCAGATGTAGAATTAGTGTGAGCAGAAATTATCAAGTAAGAAGCCAATGGAGTTTGTACAGGCCATGAAACTTTAGAAAGGTTGAGAGAGAAAGAACTGAAACATGTTATATTAAAGGCATTGACCTGTGGATAAGTAGAAAACATATTCAGAAAAGATAAGTGTGGTAAGATGATGGTAGAGGTCCTTCATGACTTTCTGAAAGCCTGTCTGTTTGTGTGAGGACTTGCCATAGAGAATTTTAACGCAGTTTCAGCAGTAAATATTGAAGGAAGCCAAGACATGCTTGGAAAGCAGCATGGTCTCAAGTTTGGAGGAGGACCACTCATGAATAGACAAAATGCCTTGGGCATAGCCATCATTCCACCAGAAGAGACTGCCCATGACTGTAGCTTCAGCTGGCCTCTTTCCATTTTTGTCTACCACTGAAGGTTGGTAGGTGATCAATAGGCCAAGTTGTGTTTCACCCACCTTTGCTTTGAAAATGATGTGTATCACTAGGAGGTATCACATAGTTGTCTGGTCTGTATCTCTCACACAAAAATTTTTTATATATATATATATATATACATATATATATAATTGTGTATATATATATAATTGTGTGTATATATGTATATATATATATATATATTATATATATATAGGTTTAAAAGTCCTCTGTGACTTACTATTGCAACTAGAAAAAAAATCACAAGTTCTCTTCTTGCTATCTGTCTTAATTTAATGGTCCTAACCACTGCTGGACACAGACTCATCTGAGTTCAGACCACTCGTCTCTGCATTTAGCATCAGTTTCTCAAAGACTACAAATACCTTCCAGATATTTCTAGCTTATCTGTTTTGTGCATTATACCAAAACCATTTTTCTACAGTTATCTGATACCCACCCTTAAAGAGTCTATTGAAGACCCCCAAATCCATCAACACACTGAAAAGTCCTTTCCCCAAACTCTTGTAAGAAAATAGCTAAACCTCATCTATGAACTTCACCATGCCTATAACGAAAAACACACGGACTGCGGATGCCACCCATGACACATGGAAAGGGAAGCCTTCCTGTTCCCCCATCTTTATGCTATTGCCTCCTTGTAAGAGAAGCAGTACATCATTCTAGAAATGTGATCCAAATGCTCACAACTGGCTGGCTATCCTTCCAGCCTACAGTTCTACAAGCCTGGAGCTTTGTAGGGGAAACAAGCTCGTACTGTCTGCTAAACAACTCTCCACTTCTTCAATCCTCTTCCCACCCCAACCCCCACCCCCCCACCCCCGCTGTCCTACTGTGCTGTAATCAAGATGTGTTAGTTTAATTGGATAGTGTCCCTCAGGTCCTGCCACAAGCAAAAAGTAAATAAAACAAAGATTCCTCTTCGGGCAGAGATAACTTTCTTCTTCGCCTTTTATTAAGAAAAGTCAAGTTCATCCCTTCAGATTTGCACACCTGGCCAGAAGCCAAAGACAGAGGACAGTATACAGAGGACAAGAGTTTCAGCAATAACTTGTCTGTTTATAGATGCAAAGCTAAAGCTGAGGCTGCTGGACAGTGACGCGCAAGTCTGATATGTATTTATATAAGTCACAGAATGTAATGGGTTTTGAAATATAAATTATAAATGCATGGAAGATATTGTTTCTAGGTATCGTAACTTATGTCTGGATATTGATTTTGGAGCATCACCGTTTTGCATGGAGAAACAAGGTGATATCTGAGTGAGATGTATGCAGAGTAGGACGTAACTAATACTGTGGAAGAAAATGGGAACAGGGGGATGGTTGTGAAATACAATGACCAGGTCTCCCTCCTGGGAATGGCATCTTATGTAGATGAGGTTGTTGTTCTAAGATATGAACTTTCAATATTTGGGTTCTTGAAAATATGATATTGTAGCAGAAAACATGTGTCCTTCAGACTAATACACAAAATATTTGGGCATAAATTTCAAAAACTGACCACAAGCTTTTCCTTTGTCTTGATCCATGTTCTTAAAATCAGATATGTTCATCCATTACTTTACAGGCAGAGTTTATATCTTCATCATTGAGTATGGGTTACTATTTTGATATTCTTTGGCCAATAGACCACATCAGAGGTTCATTGTGTATGTTGAAAACAGATGTCTCAAAAGACTTTCTGCTTTCTGCTGTCAGTCTTGAAACATGGAGCTCCTTCTGTGTAAATACTGGGGTCCAATCTGGTAGGCGATGAGAGACACATTGTGTATCCACTCCTACATCAGAGTAGAAATGTATAGCTGCCCCAAGTCTGATAACAGATGCATGGGTGAGCTCAACCAAGACCAGAACACTATGAAGCAGAAATCTCCGTCCAAACTGCAGGCCCAAAAAATCACAAACTACTCTACACAAGAGATAACTCTCTCAGAAGCAACATAATACCAAATAAAAATCAAAGTGCTAGACATGGGCTAGAGTTATTGCTCAGGGGTTCCAAGAGGCCCCCAAGTAATACAAATTAATGTCACTGCTCTTGGTTGCCCACTGGAACTTCCTTGTAAGACCCTATTCTGAAGACTCCACACACGTTGCTTACAGGACACAGAGAAATCAAGTTGATACTGAGCAGAAAGCTTCCCCCCTACTGGCTAGATGTCATAGTACTGGAAGTTTCTATGTAGGCTACAGAGAGAAAAAATGGCATCAACAGACTTACCCATCTGTGAACTTACTGAACTACAATACCAACATGACAAGATATGCCCATGGGTGTAGCAGAGGCACAGACATTATGGTGGTCATCAGCTACTTTCTGATTGGATTTAAGGCACATTGTGCAGGAAGAAATATGGCTTGGTACTATGCATTTGGCCAAGAATCCATGGTTGGAGTGTTCACCAGGCCTCAGGGGTAAACCTAGTACTACCATTTTGCTGAATGGACATAGTCCTGTAAATTCATATCTCTATGTTCATAGATCAGCACAGTTCTCAGACCTCTTCAGAGAAATTTCCTTGTACAGTGGACGGCAGCTAACATAGAAACTCACAACTGATCAAGATGCAGAGAATGTTCATCAGTGAATGTCAGTGGAATGTTCACCCACAAGTGAAACATCTGTATCATCCATCACCCCAAGGCTGTTCGACCATCACAGAAGAGGAGACAGGAAGATGATAAGAGCCAGAGATTAGGGAGGACCAGCATTACATGCTTTCTTCTGAACACGATGAGACTGCCACACTAATGACTCACAGCAGCTATTGATGCCTGCCTAGCAACTGCACAGGGGTAAACCATGGTGGGAGGAGGCACCCTAGAGGAAAGAAGAACAGGAAATAGAAAATAATGGGAATGGACTTTAGCTGGGGAGAGGAGAAGGAGGGCAATATAGAGAGAAAGGGAGGGGAATTGAGGGAGAGTGGACAGGTAAATAACACTAAACCATATGGAGTCATTTATGCTTACTTAGAGTTACATATAATATATGTGCATGAGTTATAACACACACACACACACACACACACACACACACACACACAGGTGTTATATAGTTTCAGTGAAGTTATGCCACATAGGTTAATACTGCTTTCCCCCCAAGAGCCATAGACTATCTTACAAAAACCCCAGTACCAGGCATGAGAAGCCTACTTTAGAGTTTCTGATCAGGGGAGTCCAAGAGATACCCCCAAACAAGAGTTGCTGTTGCTATAGCCCTTCCTTTTGAATTTGAAGGCAAGTCAACATTGCTGAAGATGTCATCCATTTTAGACACATGATTTGGAAAAGTTGAGCTAGATCTGACCTGAAAATCTTCCGCTTGATGACAAGCTCTTATGGTACCCAAAGATGCTATGAGAGCTACAAAGGGAGAAAGAAAATCAATATTCCTACCCAGCTGTGATGCCTACTAGACCACAATGACCATCATGACAAGATATCCCCAAAGGTACAATAGTGGCGCTTATATCTTGGAGCAACCAACAGTTGTCTAATTGGACTTTTAAAGATGTAGGTCCCAGGTTCCTATACTATCACAGTTGAATTTCACAGTTTGCATTCTCTTCTGCTTCTAGGGTTATTCCAGTCTAAGCACCTTCAAAAACTCACAAAAATATACTGTTAAGTCTCTAAGATGCCCTAGAGAAGCATGTAGCTGACACTTCCACATCACAGGTGAAGCAAATTAGACCTCTAGAGGCTCAGGCACATGATCACTTCTCCCAGTCAAAGCTGGAACTCAGGCTGCGTGGCTAGAATGCAGCTTCTCAATTATCCACATCCTTTTCAATTAGACACACCAAGTCTTCTCCACGTCTGGCTTCATCCAGTCTCACAATTATCTCTAGTCCTTAGAAAAACACAAAAACAAATTTTTTTTGTCTTCGCGTTCTTTAAATCATACTATCCAACACTTAGCACATCCTTTCTCATCTGTTAGCTCTGCAACAGGCTTGGAAATCAACTTCATTTCCTAGTTTCCTTTGTGATAGGTGTACTAAATATGATGCCACATTAATTGCAAACTTTATGGCAGGTGTCCTCAAATTGCAATTGTTACCATTTGTTATGGGGTTTTGGAGGTTTCACACCAGGATACACTATTGTATGAGCTTCTCTCTACCAGATTTCAATGGGTTAATGCAATCAAATGAACCTTCAGATCCCAAGACACAGATTAGCTATGACTATGGAATTAATGTGGCTTTACCCAGCAATGTAGGGAGTCTGCAAAAAATACCAGCCTGGGACATACACAGTTGCTGAGCCTGTCAGTTCCAAGAGGAATATCACACTAGATGAGAGTCAGCTATGCTGAAGATGGGGCAGGGATGCATCAATGAGACAAAGAATGCAAAACATGGACCTAGAAGAAAATAAGAGAAAGGCTTCGGCCAATTCACTAACACAGTAAGCAGTAGAGGCATGCCAGGGCAGCAAACGTCAGGCAGAGAACAGGAAAACACAGCCTTGTGGTGGTATTTTACTTGTACTGAAATGTGATTTTAATTGTATGTTAATAAATAAAGTTGCCTGGGGGTCAGAGTTATAGAGCCATAGCAAGTGCATGGCGGTGGTGGCGCACGCCTTTAAGGACCTGGAGGGCGGTACATACAGGCAATGACAAGGCAGTCACGTGTTTAGTTTACAACCAATGAGAAGGCAGAACATCTAGACTATTTAAAGACATACACACAGGAAGTAGGCCTCTTTTTCGGAGAGCTCTCTTGGCTGAAGCAGGATAGCTGAAGCAGGAAGGGTAAGGCTCTTAGTTCTGACCTCTTGGCTTTCTTCTCTGAATCGGCTCTATGTTTCTTATTTAATAAGACGGTTGATTACATCTACATTTGGCACCCAACGTGACAAGAATCCATTAAAACCGCTTAACTTGGCTTGGCAGCAGGTCCCGGTTCCCGCCAGGGCGGCCGGCAGGTCTGGTTTCCTGCCAGGGCGGCCGGCTCCCTAGCCCGGGCCCAGGTCGGCTTGGCCTCAGGCCGGACTAACCTTGAGCTACTTGCTTACATCTACACAGCCTGCTCTTGAGGGTCCAACTGTCTTGTGGGCTAGCAAATTAGATAGAGCCTACTACCACATACGCATACACACATGTATACACATACAACTTGTCAATCAAAACCACCTGAGAAACACCAAATGACACATTACCGATATCTAGTCCAAAGTTGGAAGTGCACATTCTATAGGTTTGAACAAACCCAAGGTGTGTGTCACCCCTGCAGCATTATAGAGAATAGTTTCCTTAGCTTCTGTGTTCTGCTTGTTCATCCATGCAGGGGGAGGGGGGACTAAAATGGTTTAGTTTTTTCCCTTTTGCATGGGGCTAGACTCTGCTAAATCCCAGTAAGTTAGACTTCATTTATATAGTTCCTCTGTTTCTTACTAATATTCTCCTACTTCAAGACAATCACTTTTCCATTCCTCATCCAGGAAGCCCAAGAGGGGTCATTTTCTCTAGTATTTTCTAAAAGAGCCAGGTAGAAGAACTCTGAGAGGTCAAACTCAAAATTTGAAGACTGCTACCGGAACTGGAACCTGCTCAAACTTCTTCCCCTCAAACTTGTCCACACTGAACCTCCAGCAACTTTTTAATGCACCTCAGGCTTCCTGCCTCTGTACTGGTTTACACGGATTGTTCTGCTCTTATAAGGTAGGATTCACTGCATTTGCCACTCTAAATATGGAAACAAAAGGCTGCCTAAACCTCACTTGTCGGGGGCTCTTAGAGAGCTGGGGGCAGGGGGTGCAGGTAATTTTTAAAATTAAAAAATACATCATTTACCCCCTTCCATCTCCACTTCCTTGCTCCAACCCTTGCCGTGTACCCCCTCACCACTCCTCAAATTCACGGCCTCTTTTATTAGTTATTATTGTTATACACATATACAAATAAGTAAACATATAAATATAACCTGCTGAGTTCACTTAGTGTTGCTTGTATGTATATGATTTCAGGGGTGACCACTTGGTATTGAATAACAATTAGGCAAAATTCTCTAGGGAAAGCTAATTCTCTCTCTCCGTAGTCTTGACTGCCAGTAGTTCTTTGTCTAGGGGTCGTGCCCAGTGATATGTCCCCCTCCATGTTAACATGTCTATTGGTGTTATCACTGTTCAGGTTTTGTTTAGACAGCTGTGTTTTTGAGATATAATGGGTATGTATCTCCCTATCATATCTAGAAAACACAACCTCAACAACAAACTTCCCAGTCCTCTGGCTCTTAAAACCTTTATGGCCCCTCTTCCAGGATGTTCCCTGAGCCTTGGGTGCAGGAGTTCTACAGTAAATTTCTTAGTTGTGCTGGGAACCCAATAAACAGTCGTTCTCTGCATTTTATCAGTTGTGGCTTTCTGTAAAAAGCTGTTGATTTTTCAGTTGTATACCTTTTTATTTGTTGTTAAGATGGGATGACGACATCTAAACTCTTTGCATGCTGGGTTTTAGAGAAATTGCTTTTTAATAGAAATAGCCTTTTGAGTAAAAAGGGAGAGAAACTGGGCCTGAGTAGCCAGTCTACCATTTACAGTCAAAACCCAGCAGCATCTCCCACTTATCTCTAACCTATGGGAGATTCATTACACTTTGAGTCTAGCTTCCTCTCTTACAAAAAAGAATACTAATATCAAGTTAACACCAAGGACATGTGTGTACATTCTCATTTAGGATCTGGTTAGTTATAAGTGGTTATTAATTGTTTATTCCTTTCAAGTCCTCCTCTTGTCAGCTGCCATGATAAATCAATTAATCTTTGTGAAGTTGTTCCACTATCGTTTTGCTGGGAAGACAGAGACGGGTCCTCCTTGGAGCAAGCTGGCCAGACAGATTCATTACGCTGGCAAATTCCAGGTTCAGTTGAGGGACCTTGCCTCAGTGAATAAGGTGAAGAACTATGCAGGAAGCTTCTTGATGTCCATTTCAAGTCTCCACATACACCTACACACTTATGTGCCCACACATGCACACCTGTACTTGTGCCCACACACATGAACATGCACACACACATGCATACATACCACACACATGCACATGAAAGAGTAAGAGACTATTGGCATCATTATAATGATTATTATTATTACAAATATTCAAAGCTGCCCCTAACCCAGCTGTCTTTATGAAACTTAAGAATAAAGCACAAGAGTCTTACATGACAATTGAGCCTGGGCAAGTTTCCAACCAACCTAGTTATCTACGTGTTTTGACACTGTTTTCTTCAATAGTCAAGCTTGTACATCCAAGAATCTACAAGAGTTGTCAAGAGAGTTTCTGTTACTCATCCTGGGTTTCATTACCCAGTTTTATTGGTGTTAAAACCCAAAGTTGCAAGTTCTCTCTTTTGTTTTTCAGATGCTATTGCATTGCCCTTGTGCTGTGGCTATCGCTCTGTATAAATAAAATGCTGATTGGCCAGTAGCCAGGCAGGAAGTACAGGTGGGACAAGCAGAGAAGAGAATTCTGGGAACAGGAAGGTTGAGTCAGGGGACGCTGCCAGCTGCTGCCATGAGTACCAACATGTAAGATACTGGCAAGCCACGAGCCATGTGGCAAGGTATAGATTTATAGAAATGGGTTCATTTAAGATAGAAGAACTAGATAACAAGAAGCCTGCCATGGCCATACAGTCTGTAAGCAATATAAGTTTCTCTGTGTTTATTCAATTAGGTCTGAGTGGCTGCAGGACTGGCAGGTGAGAGAGATTTGTCCTGACCGTGGGCCAGGCAGGACTGGAGAAAACTCCAGCTACATCCTTGCCCCTTGTCACTGCCAATTCAGAGTGACGTCATGTTGGTGGGCATATGAAAGAGGATGTCACAGGAAACAGTATTCCCGCACAGCTGGAAGACAGGGAAGGGCCTGAAAGCCACCCAGTGTCTTTCTCCGCCATCCTCATTTTATAGGTATCACCAAAACGTTACACTTAGTATCTTGACCCTGCCAAACTTAACTCATTAACCTATCATGTATAGTGTTGTAAGATCTAAAAGTTATGTGTCTTACTATTTGATGACTTCCCCAAAATGTTCTGAAATCTGTGCCCTTAAGCTTACCAAATTATGTTTTTCCCAACAAAGGGGCTACAACACAACCAGGGAGGATGTCCCCGAAGCCTCCTTTCTGCTACTTCCATGGGAAGACCCCGCATCGCCAAATGATGTGAGGCACTCTCCAGAGTTCCTTGTCACTAAATTATACCCATCGGTTTGAATTTCCTTTTAAAAGAATGTTCCTTACTGGTGGCTCTTGTAGGATCAGCAGTTTTCTTTATGGCATTGTCCGTGACTGTCCTTAAAATAATCCCGTGCACTAGAACGCCTCCCAGCATGAGCGTGCCTTTCTTGCTCAGACAGTGTGCTTTCCACTGTGGCTGCTGAGTGGCATAAATCAATACAATGCACACCATAAACACCACAAGTGCTAACCCTGCCAATTGGCTCTCTTTAATTGGTTTCAGCTAAAAACCTGTAAAGCTATTTGAAGTGAAAAGGCAGACAAATCAAAGGCAAGACGGATGGCCTGGAAGGCCTTGCTGAGCCAGGGGTTGCTAGCACCGCCATGGTGCTTCTCATCTCTGGTGTGGGTTCTCGTCTTTTTTTTTCCCATTTCTTTCGGCTATGGTGCTGTGTTTCAGCAGTGTCCACGTCTGAACTTGGGAGAAGAAAGCATAAATGCTCCTCAGGCTGAATGGCGAGTTCCAGCGACTGCGCTAACGGAGAAAACAGCTTAAACAGAGCAAGTAACCCATAACCAGGGCCGTATTGGTGACTGCTCACAGCTACCTTCCACACTAAGTGTGCAGAGTCTGCTTACCACCCATTCGGAAGCATTCCCCCTCAGATGTCACACACAAATGGCAGATTAGCTGTACGCTTTTGTCTTACATCGTGCTGAGCTTGTGCCTGTAAAAACCAGGGGCTTCCGTTGCTCCGGACTGTCCACCAGAGCTAGGTGATGAGACCCAATTGCTGAAGACACCATGCACTTTGGATACACAGGACAGATGCAGAGAAATCAAGGTGGAACTAAGTTGAAAGCTCCCTTCCTGATGGCGGGGATTCATGGTGCCGGAACATGCAATGTAGGCTGCCAAGGCAGAACACTCAGCAGCAGTCTCACCGTGCTGTGCGCTCTATATGTGTGCTGACACAATAGTGGCACATTTAAGAAATAACCGACCACTTTCTGATTTGATCTGATGACAAATTCACAGGGGAATACACTCCTAGTACTACAAACCTAGCCAAAAGTCTATGGCTGGTCTTAGCAGTATGACGGTTACTACTGCTAAATGGATATGTTGTCTAACTGCTATCTAAATATTAATGTTTATGCCCATGGATGAGTGCTGTACCCAGCCTGGGGCAGGGAGGCTGGTTTGGGGGTTGGGTTTTGTTTATTTGCAGTGCGTGATGGGTAATGTGAAGGTTCATATCTGGTCAAAGCACTGAAAACAAGAGACTTGTGAATACTTGGCCCTAAATGGGGCATCTACTTGACTCCCTCCATAGAAGACTGAAGAAGAAGAAGGGCAGACAGAATGTAAGATCCAGAGAATGGGGAGGTGAGTCATGAAGTGCTGTCGTCAGGATATTACATAACCGTGGCACTTGTGAACTAGGTGCAGCCATATTTACTTGCACAAGGCCTGTACAAGATTGGACTTTTCGGTACTCCATCATATAGAGGCAAGGAGCTACCCCCAGAATCTACCAATATCCAATAGACCAGTGGTAAAGGAAAGGACCCTGGGAGCCCTTTCCCCTTCCATGATTAATAGTTGATAGGGCTGGTCTTGTATGGGCTCAGTGTAGGAGAACATACATGACAGATAATGATTGCATAGTTGTGTCTGGTCTAGAGGATGGCATTTTACAGCCCTCACACCGTCGTCTTCACGTTCTTAAATCCTTCTCTTCACCTCTACAAAGCTCTTGAGCCTTTCATGTGTTGGTGTAAATGTCACACTTAGGGCTGAGCTCACAAAAGTAACTTCCCAGCCTCTTGAGTGGCCATGAATCCCTGCATTCCCCACTGTTGAACGGAAGGAGCAGTCTCTCTGCTTAAGGATGGGCACAGCTTTCGTCAGGCCCGGGGTCAGGCCACCTGACTCACAACATGGCAAAGACAGAGCCCATGGCTATCACTCTGACATCCTCCATGACAGTGAAGCCTCAGAGCTTCTCAGCTGGCCTATCCCCCAGAGGAGCCTAATGCAGGCAGCTAGAGGAAGCCATTTTCCTGTGAGATCTGGTATTTTTTTTTTAACTTCTTACCTCTTCAGCCACCAGGACAGTGATCACAGTCTCACCTCGCAGAGAGTGAACCTTACACCAGGGTTGACCTTGACTGATCCCATCGTCATCACTGAGTCTCACATCTTGTGCTAACACCCATCCCTCCTAAACTGTCTCACTAGGCAGCAAAGGGACAGCTTCATTCGTGCCAGGTGCCAGGCTCCCTTTTCAGAACACCATCTCAGAGCTGTTTTCAAGTCAGTGCAGAAACCACCCCACAGCACTGGCATTTTATCTGTCATAGACCTCCCCCCACCACCCCGTCTGTGAACTCGCGCTGTGCAGCTGGGAGTGTGGGGGATGGTAATGAAGCAGTAGATTGTGAGCCTACCAACAAAAAAGGGAAAGATTTAGAAAAATGCTTCATTGTATAGCCTGTTTCACAAATTCACCAGGAATGTGATTTAAAATCTCCTCATCAACCCTGTCTTGATGAGCTGAGTAATGTAAATTATACTACAAGGAGAGAGGCCAAGGGTACACCACAAGGAGTGGGCCTACACACTTAAAGAACTTCCGGGGTTCTTTAACAGTGTTCCACATTAATAGTGTTCCACAACACACACACACACACACACACACACACACACACACACACACACAGCTATGTTTTGAGCACAGAATCCCCACCCTAGCTCTCTCTACCCCTGTCCCCACCACCACCAAATGTGAAGAGCCAATTGTCTAGTTTGGGAAAATGATAACTTGACAATCACTGTCCAATTGCAGGTTAGGGAGATGTCTTCTTCCCACTGTCTATGTATATGACATACTTCTTTTTTCCTTTCATGGTTTATTTCAAATTTAATCCTTAAAATGAAGATAAGTGTCATAGGAGAATCCCTTACTCTAAGTATATAAATTGCTGAATTTCCCATGATGATCATCTTTAGAGACTGAAGTACTACTGCTCACGGAGAAAGACACACCGCAGGACTGCGGTTGTACGATGGCCAGTTTCTAGCTCTAATTGAGCTTCTGTGACACCGTAGAGCCAGGAACTTGAACTACTACACCTTGTGAAGGAATGAGCTAGGGGGCTTGTGTTCGGAAGGTGGACTTGGTGATGATGGGTTCAAGCTGCCATTCTTGCTAACAGGTCCCATTCTTCTTTGTTCTCCTTGTGCCTGCCTGGAAGAATCAAAACAAGTCTGCAACAGTGCCCACTGAGAGCTAGCCTTTCCAAACTGTTGAAAACACCTGCTTACACACATCAGTGCATTCGAACTAGAGTTCCTTTAGAATTCCAGTGCATCCTCTCCCGTCTCCCATAACCATGAGCTTGCCTTGTGGAAACCTCTCTACCCTCTCTTGTCCTGTCTTCACTCTTCTTCCATCTACTCCATCACTATGGACATTACCAGGGGAAACTACTCCAGGTACCCTCTTCCACCAGTCTCAGCCGTAAGTTCTCCCCCAGGGCCCCATTGTCACTCAGAACATCAGCACTACCCATGCACATTGGTTGTTTACTTGGTTGGTTGGGTACCTGTTTGGCTTTTCTGAGCTAGGGTCTTCAGAGGTAGTCCAGACCGGCCTCAAACCTAACATCTTCCTGCCTCTACCTCTCTAGTACTGAGACTATAAACATAAGATATCCTGGCTATCTCCATGCACTTTGAAAATTTGCATCGTTATAGCTGAAATGAACTTGGAAAGTATCCCCATGTCTTATACTAATTCTTCTCTTGTCAGAGAAACTAATGAAAGATTTGATGTAACAGCATTATCCCAGACACCTACCTGCACGTGGCTCCATTTTTTTCCATCAACCAAAGGTTTGATTTCAGTTTTTAATAACAAGAGTCCAGTGAAAATGAGATTGGCTAAAACTCTGGACAAAACTCCCGGGTGGCTTCCAAAATAAACACATCAACATTCTTACTTGGTACCATCTGCAAGAAAAGCCTATGGTCAGCATTCAGGTTCAATAATGTAAAGATGAAAATTATTAGTTGGGAAATAGGTTTCAGCATCAGGTCTATGGAGGATATTCATAAACAACAGGAAAAATCCTCTTGGAGTTTGAGTCTTCAGAACACCTTGCAAGTGTGCTATATTTAGAATGTGTGTATTAGCTACGTTCCCCCTTTGAGTCACAAGTGTTCTTTTAAATCAAATAGCTTTCAGATACAAAGTCAACTTTGTGAATTATGGAAATCTATTCTCTGTCAGCCTTTCCGAACATGTTCCTCCAGAGAACTGAACCTCATAGAAAATGATGCCAGTGGCTCTTCTCAATTCTCCCAAGAAAGATACAGTGTGGTGCTGGTCTAGAGGCAATCCCTTAATTCCTGAGATACAATGGACAGCTTGGGCATGAGGACTTATTTCTCTTGAAAATCTTGAGAAGGATGCTGGATGTTTCCATGAGCATAGAAATGTCATTATAAGTTCATTTGAGAACTGGTGCAGCATTTCTTGTCCCTGGGTAATACAAGGACAGACTCCACTAGAAGAACTACCGGCTAGTCATGAAAGGATGAAGACTAGCTCCTGTGTGCTATATACTAGACTCTGTATAAAGTCACCTAATCATTAAACCAATAAATCATGGTGTGAGCTACGCTGTTGTTGCTATGTCATTTCACAACTGAAGAGCTGACTGAGAAATGAACTGGCAAAAGCCATATCTTCCTGGCCCTTAACTGCCAGGAAGCAGATGAAATTGATTTTCCTGAGAATGTTGCCAAGGTGTGGCTGGGTTAGAAGGCTGACAGATTGAAGGCTCTATTCACCTGCTGCAACAAGCAGGCGAGAGGAGCAGATCAAGAGGGAGGTTGTGTTGGTTAAGAATCACAACCAAAAAGAGTCAGGCATAAAATGGAGAGAAATGCCAGAAACGGGGCTGGGAGCCCAGAGCCGGGGGGATTCAGAGCAGGTCCTGGAATTTCTGAAGGGGTGACCTATATCGGGGCCTCAGAGAAAGAGCCCATTGATAAACTACAAGAAAAATTTTAATGCTTAGTAGGACCAGTTTCTTCCTTTGAAGGAATGCATAAAGATCGGAATAACTAAATAAAAGTCAGAACACACTGCCCCAGTATACAGCACCCTGTCATACTGACTATTCTGAGCTGAAGTTAACTGAGGAAAAACAGATGAGGGAGGACTCACTGACCTCCAATTTACTACCTAAAAGCAGAGCGTAAATATTTGAGAGGACAAGTGCCCTTTCTGTACCAGGAAGAGACAGGGAGGTTGGGGGAAACAGGAGTCCACAATGAGATGAATCTACACAAATCTCCTGCAATCATTCATCTCCGCCGTTAGCCTCCCTCCATATATTTTCTAGACCTTCTCACAATTTGCTGCTGGTACCCCAAACATCTGTTCATTTATAGGCTCGTGCCTTTCCTTGTTAAAACGAAATACAACCTCTTAGGTATATCCACATTGAGAGGGTGGACTTTATTTCTCATATATGGAGGCCTCTGTGTATGTGTGAAATATTAATATCAAATACAATTCATAAGCCTTTCTTCCTTTAACATATTTTCTTGGTTTAATTCTCAGGCCCAGCAGAGAACAAGGAAGACAAAGGAAAATGTTTCCTCACACATACAATCTTCTTTCCTTCCCTTCTACTGCCTATCCCAATTTTCTTTTAATATTAAAGAATAATGTCTCCAACATGACTCAAATGAAGGATGACAAAATATCATTAAAGACAATATATAGTGCTGAAAAATAAAAAGAGGAAGAGGAGCACATTCATTATAAAACAAGTTGATACCAGCGTAATATGGACCTAGAATCAAATGCCCACAACTGAAATCAATGTTCATGATCACAGTTCACAGGTACAGACCCAACCTGCCCTTCATGGCTCATAATTTCTTGTGTCAGTGTTTTCCTCTCCATGGCTTTAAAAATTAATAGAAATTATCTAATTTCAAAAGAGAATAAGTCATTTTGATGTTCTGAATTAAAAACAAAAGACCTTGTTGGGTGTGTCCAACCTTTTGAGGTAGCACCATGACATTGTCATCTACATAATTCACGATAAGAAAAACCACCCAACTGAATTACCAAAAACTAATCAGAAAAACTTCACTGGGATCAGCCTACATATCTACCAATTGATGAATAGAGAAAATATGGTGTATACACACCATGGGATTTTATTTCAGTTGTAAAGAAAAAACAAAACCATAAAACTTGAAGGTAAATTGATAGAACTGAGGATGGGGGAGGTTTACGTTGAATTGAGTAACCCAGACCCAGAAAGACAACCACTAAAAGTTCTCTTTCATTTGTGGATTCCAGTTTTAAATTATTTGACTTGTGTTTGACTTTCTTGGAAATGCCAGAGAGCTTGATGGGGCCACTGTTTGAGGGTGGGAGGCCAAGCCTTCAGGAGGGAGGAAAGTAGACGCAGTCAGTATGAAGATTAGGTGTAGGAAATACTGGGAATGGAGAGATTTAAGAAGGGATAGAGTCTAGGGGACTGGGGGAGTTGGGAGAAATCAGTTAACCAGAACAAAGGTGTTTGAAAAGCCATATGGAAACCTACAATTTTGTAAGTCAATTTAAAAATATAAGTTAAAAATATACTAAATGGGAGGGAAGGGATGGCCAGACTGCAACCCACAACTCCAGAGAGGCTAGCTAACAGGGAAAGACCCTAGGAAGAACACATGGATGACCCTGTGAAGGAGAAGTAGATGAGATCTACATGAGTGAACTGGGTGTGGGGGTGTGGCAGAGGGCGAGGAGTGGGGGATGAAAACATAGGGAAATGGGAGGGTCAAGCTGGAACAGGGATAGATTGGGAGGGCAGGGAGGAAGATACCATGATAGATGAAGACATCATGGGAATAGGAAGAGGCAGGGTGCTGGGGAGGCTCTCAGGAATCTACAAGGTTGACTCCACCTTGGTCTGCTGGCAGTGGTCCAGAGGGTGCCTGGACCAGTCTACTCTGGTGACCAGCCTAGCAAATCTCGTTTTAAATAAGTTTATGATCTTATGTAGGGCCACAGTCATAGCTACCTTTGGCTGCATGTGACCAATGGGCCACAGGTTGGACACATCTGCTATATAAAGACATCCGTGTAAAATATCTCCTCTATCTAATTCTATACATATTTCAAATGTAGACTAGACATTGACCTGCAGAGCTGGCTCAGTGGACCAAGTTTTGCTATGTAATCATGAGGACCCCCAGAACCCAGGTAAATAAGCTAGGCAAGGTGGTACACACCTGAAAACCCAGAGCTGGAAAACAGAAACAGGTAGGTCCTGAGGGTTTTCTGGTTAACCAATACAGCTGAAACAGCAAGCTCCAGGTTCAGTGAGATATCGGTCTCAAAAGAAGAAGGTGGAGTGTCATAGAGGAAGATACCCAAAGTCTACCTCTGACCTACATACACACACACACACACACACACACACACACACACACACACACACACACTCCTACCTCACACATACTTTACCCTAATTTTTTTAAAGGTTGATGAAGCAGTTTATGTGCTGAAAGAGTCTAGTTGAGCGTGCTCGAAGTTCTGCACATTTGGACTTGGAGGTATTTGATATCATAGTATTTTTCATCATAAGTAATATTTTATGGGAAGAAAGACTTCATAGATCATAAGATGCATCATTAGTTTGTATATCAATACAATGAAATTGATTCCCCCCCCCCAAAAAAAAAAGCTGTTAAAACAGTGAGCAACCACTAACCATAAGAGATTCCTAATTTAAAATATCTTAGTGGAAGGATGTGTCTCAAAGAAAATGAAATATGGCAACTCATTGTCCTTCACTGCACCTCTGATAGGGTCCATATACCTCTGGAGAAATTTGCAGTCTGCTGTGTTAAATTAGGACAGCCCTGCAAAGTGACATAACACTATCTGATATTTTATTTGTGCTGAAATGTGGTGATATTTTATTTGTGCTTTAATAAATAAAGTTTGCCTGGAGATCAGAGGAGATAGCAAGGCATTTTAAATAAACAAAGAAGTCAGGCAGCGGTAGCACACACCCTTAATCCTATCACTTAGCAGGCAGGATCTCTGTGTGTTCGAGGCCACATTAGGGAACAGAGCCAAGCGTGGTGACACACTCGTTTAATCTCAGTACCAACCATAGAGTTCTGGAGGCCTGTACAGACATGAAGTGACAGAGCTGGCCAGGAAGAGGAAGTGATGTAGCTAGACAGAGAGCAAATCAGACGGCAGAACAGCAAGGCATATAAGCCTGGGTACACAGGAAGTTACTCTCTCTTCGGAAGCTGCAGAGTTGATGGGGTGAGGTTAGCTCGTGGTTTGTCCAATTCCTCTGATCTTCCTCTCGGGCTTTAATCCAGATTTCTGGCTCCTTGGTTTTTATTTATTAAGACCATTTAGAAATTCGTCTACAACTATCAGTGCTTCTTTCTGCTTTGAGCTAGTTCTTAGACTACTGAGATCTAGGGACTACAGTCTGTAGGTCCTGTGTATACCCAGGGGACCTAGCTTAGTCTGGAAAGAAAGCATTCAGTCGTGTGTCTTCTCAGTTGGAGAGCACTTCTAAGATCACTCTAAGGCAGCAGAGTGCCTGCACTACCTCATATATACCACGCACGTCCTGACGGTAAGTGCCTAGGGGTTGCCATATACCCTTCACAGAACAGAAATAGGCGCAGCCGGGTTAAGTAACTTCACTTGCCAGTGATGTTGTCATGAGCCAATGGTGCTGTGGTTAGGAAAGCCTGCAATGTCGGCCTCCCATCAACGCTTGCTCTTTCTCTGTTATGATTCAATTTCCAGAATGAGATACCTAGTCTAAAGCGTCCACCTGATGTTTTCTGGCCACCAGGTGTAGCCAAGCTTAGTTACCCCCCGACCTGCTCCTGTGTGGATGCCCGGGGCACCACTTCCTGGGAATATCTGGCCCTGGCTCTGTCCCTCTTGTCTTCTTTCCAGTGGAGTGTCCCCAGCTCACCAGCCAGGCAGCGAAGGGAAGCAAAGCCATGGGGTTGGAGGTGTATTCTCTGATTGTGTTTTCTGAGACACACACAGCATTTCAACCAAAATGCATTTCAAATTGTCGAATACTTGTTTCCCCTTGTTAGAGAACAAACGTGCTAGCGACCTCATGAACTCTGACTTCACGATTCCAACCTGCTTCTCTCTCCGGAAGGGGAAAAGAGATCCAAGGCATCATCTTTTCTCTGGTCTGTCTTCGCCACCAGCAGACACCAGAGCACTCCGCGAACAAAAATTTGGGGGAAAATGTTCAGGTTAATTCTCTCTTCATCCCTTTCACCTGTCCCCATCCAGATTTGTCTAGAAAATGCAAAAGATGGCCAACTTTTCCCCAATGGGGGGTTGGGCAAGACTGAGCTTGCGAGAGCTTCACTGAGGGTGCACTGTCCCATTAAACAATAAAATACACTGTGCAGTTTCACAAATCCTCAGACCCAGGGGCATTGAGTGGGGCTCATCAAGCAGCATCCATGTGGAAAGAGATGAATACATTTTTACCTGGCACATACATATTTCCTCTGTAGCTGCCTCAGAAACTTGGCTTCCGATAGAGTCACGCTCACTCCTTCCCAAAGCAGACAAAAGGGAGGTAAGGGGACACCGAGAACGATGGATTTTTATAAGAAAGCCAGAGGAGGGGAGAGTTGGGAAGCCCGTAGATAAACCATTATATAGAATTCTTAAGCACTCAGTGCTTTTATTTTGTTTTGTTTGGTTCACACTTACAATGTGAATTTTTAAAGTCATTTCATTATGGTTTCCTATGGCCAGGCTTATGGTCCATTTTTAGTCTGTTAATTGAAATGATCAAATATTTCATTTCTATCATGATTTCATTTTTCCTCAGTTGTGGGACAAAATCCCTAAAACCTTGTTGAGGGTTTCATGCTGAAGTTAAATGAAGAAAAAGTCCTGAATTCCATTGCAATGTCCACTAATTGTCAGACTCCATGGAAGATTCTAATTAAATCCCATAGGGGTAAAAAAAAAAAAAAAAAAAACCACGAAGTAATGGAAGACAGTGAAAAGCAAAAGGCAGTCATTTCAACAGCTTAGCTGAGCTTCAAACAGATACAGAAAATCATCCTAAAAATGGTTGTGTGCCGGGTTTTTTTTATTTTGTTTTCCATTTTCCAGTCAAGGATAAGAAAAATCAGGAACAGAGAAATGTTGGGCTAGATAATGATATTCTAAGCATTTGAAAGGTAATGTCTATAAAAACTTTATGAGATGTGCTAAATTTATTCCAGACAAAAATCTTCATC